>NC_091190.1:33765778-33949434 GCF_040958095.1 Procambarus clarkii | reverse complement strand
CAGGTGTTTTGCAG
Source organism: Procambarus clarkii (assembly GCF_040958095.1). Classification (NCBI taxonomy): domain Eukaryota; kingdom Metazoa; phylum Arthropoda; class Malacostraca; order Decapoda; family Cambaridae; genus Procambarus; species Procambarus clarkii. The sequence goes on along the minus strand of NC_091190.1, from coordinate 33,949,420 downwards.
TCCATCGGTGAGGCACATGTTTGTTGCAGGTGTGTTGCAGTCCATTAGTGAGGCACAGGTGGCTGCTGCAGGTGTTTTGCAGTTCATCAGTGAGGCACATGTGGTTGCTACAGATGTGTTGCAGTCAATCAGTGAGGCACATGTCGCTGCAGCAGATGTGTTGCAGTCCATCAATGAGGCACACGTGGTTGTTGCAGGTGTGTTGCAGTTCATCAGTGAAGTACATGTGGCTGCTACAGATGTGTTGCAGTCCATCAGTGAGGCACATGTGGCTGCTGCAGATGTGTTGCAGTCCATCAGTGAGACACATGTGGCTGCTGCATGTGTGTTGCAGTCCATCAGTGAGGCACATGCGGGTGTTTAATTTTTCTCATGATGCTTCTATTCCTGAACTCCCTTCAGGAGGTGTTTTCCAATTCCTTATTATCATCACTTTTTATTAAAAGTGATGATAATTTGTAAGTGCAGGTTTATATGTTGATTATATAGACTTGTAATCAAACACTAGAGGCCTTGGTGTTGCCAGATATAGAAGTAGCCAATATCAATTTGATTGGCAACTCAACCTGCACATCAAAAAACAAATTAAGTGGTGACATTTCGGTCTGTCCTGAACCATTATGAAGACTTGATAATTGTCTAGGATGGACTGAAATGTCATAGCTTCTTTATTTCAGATGTGGATTGGGTGTCTAATTTTACACCACATTATTGTGACTTGCTATTTACATTTGTTTTGCAGTTGCGTTTTGTATTTTAATAGATGCAAATAATGTGGCTTTTGTTTATTACTAATTTATATTTATAGATAGAAAAAAGTGTAATAGTTGAGGATTACTTATGGCCCTTTAATTATTACATAGAACTTAATAGTTCTCTCTACATACAAGGTCACTGTAACAGTTTTTAAATAATAAAGAATTGTGCTTAATGTAACATTGTTTATTTATACCTGGAAAATTTTTCAGTATATTATCCCCCCAAAATTTGTCATAATTTCCATCTCTTGGACTTGATAGTAAAGTGACACTTGAATCCTGATGGTCCAAGTGCTTTGGAACCATTCCTTCATTTCTTCTTATTCTAGCTCCTTATTCTCATATCTCTCAGTGCTTTCTTCACATAATTATGTGCCGAGTAAGGAAATTGGTAAGCAATGATCAATGAAATTAAAACATTGATTATGAAGTAATTATTTTAATATATGAGAAATCCCATTACTAGTTAATGGTCACAAAACAATCATTAGTAGTCACTTCAGTGCTAGACACAAGGACATTAGTAATTCTCACTTCAATATTAGGAATGGTTAGCAACTTATTTTTGCTATATACAGTAATCATCTTAATATACAGATTGTGGATGACATTGAGCACATGGAAATTTATGTGTAGGCATTCTAGATCTCTGTCTTGGTCCAGTGTCTCACACCCCCATGGTCCACATCTTCTCTTGTAACAGAATTATCAGAACATCAACCTAGAATTACTGGATGTATTGGAAATACCATCCTGTCCAGTGGGATGTTTAAATGCAACAGCATAGAGCTCGCCCTGCTCAACATGAAGTCCTAATTACTCTTGTGTCAGGTAGGGTTTTAGCCCAGCAACCAATTTACAGTTACCACGTTCCTGGAAAGTTTTTAAAGCTATGGCACTGTTCGATCTGAGGTTACAGAAACATAAATGTATGAAGTTGTAAAAAGTTGCTAAAACTTTGAGCTAATGTTGTCCATGCAAAACTTCAGACCTTGTTCATCTTATAAAATTACCTCAAAGTTATGAAATTCATTGCCTCAAAGTGAGCAAATAAAAATATGAATATTTAAAACAAATACAATAATAGGTGCACAGCCAGGAGTGACAGTTGGACTCATGCAAGCCAGCAACGTGAGAGGACTCTGCTCCCACAGCCACTCCTTCCATACCTACATCCCGCTGAGCGGGTAGCAGTTGGAGTAAGCTGTGTACCGACACATCTATGGTCCAGGACCACCTGCATCATGATGTACAAGGATAAATTTCACTTCAGGGAGAACCGCTCCTTCAGTAAGGGTGAAGTACTGATGAAAATCACTGCAGCCAACATTACACCTGCACCATCCTCATTCTCACCTCCACAACACTACCTGGCAGATAGGACTGTACAGTATTTGCCAGGTAAATTGGTCAACGCATCGCTGACCACGCCAACGATGGGATCATCTCCAGCATAAACACCCTGAACCCAGCCTTGACTGAAGTAGCAGCCACAGTCTTCACCAGTGACCACACCCCAAGATCAACACTGAAGCTGACCTTCAGCATGCAACCTCAGACCAAGTTCATTCCATCCAGTGGTCGACCCCAAATATTCATTTATAAATTTAAATATGCTGTTCATTTAAAATTGGAATTTTCTCAGATAGAAATTAATATTTTTATATATTAGCATACTGTGCATATTTAGGCATTGGTTAGGTTCTGTTGGCAAATATTTGTATTTGATTTATGAAGGTGAAGAGTTTACAGCATTTTGGTTTGAACAAAAGTTGTCAGCCACTTTTTTGTTGTCTGCTTTGCTGACGACAAAAGTCATCAGTGAAACAGTTGTTCAAGAAGATTTTTGAACGTCATTAGTTGTGAGTCGTATGTAAAACAGTATTTCATTAAAAAATGGGATTTGGCGGATGCAATTAATGGACTTTGGCCTTTCTTTATGATGATGGGCCGCAGCATGGCTACTACAGGTGCCTCTGAAGTGCTCCCAACACATACCCTCCGTAAGTGAAGTCTGGCTGTGTCTACCCTCGGGGTGCAGGCGCTTCACAAGTACCCCCAACACACTTCCTCCGTGTGTGAAGTCAGGCAGTCTCTACTTTCGGGGGGTGCAGGCGCCTCACAAGTGCTCCCAACACACACCCTCCGTGAGTGAAGTCTGGCCGTCTCTACCCTCGGGGGTGCAGGCATCTCACAAGTGCTCCCATTACACCCGCTATGAGTGAAGTCTGGCCATATCTACCCTCGGGATTCAGGCGCCTCACAAGTGCTCCCAACACACACCCTCCATGAGTGAAGTCTGGCCGTCTCTAACCTCGGGTGGTGCAGGTGCCTCACATGTGCTCCCAACACACACCCTCCATGAGTGAGGTCTGGACGTCTCTACCCTCATGGGGGAGGGGGGGTGGTGTAGGCGCCTCACAAGTGCTCCCAATACACATCCTCCGTGAGTGAGGTCTGGCCTTCTCTACCCTCGGGGGGCGCAGGTGCCTCACAAGTGCTCTCAACACACACCCTCCGTGAGTGAGGTCTGGCCGTCTCTACCCTCGGGGGCGCAGGTGCCTCACAAGTGCTCTCAACACACACCCTCCGTGAGTGAGGTCTGGCCGTCTCTACCCTCGGGGGGTGCAGGTGCCTCACAAGTGCTCTCAACACACACCCTCCGTGAGTGAGGTCTGGCCGTCTCTACCCTCGGGGGGTGCAGGTGCCTCACAAGTGCTCTCAACACACACCCTCCGTGAGTGAGGTCTGGCCGTCTCTACCCTCGGGGGGTGCAGGCGTCTCATAACTGCCCCCAACACACACTTTGTGGACTAGTGAACCAAACTAGTGGAACTTAGTGGTTTGGAGCAGTGAGACAACCTAGCGGACCAAACTCTCACAAGTCAGTCAGGCTTGGGGAGTAGGAGAACTCCCAGAACCCTATCAAGTAGGTACCCACCGTGAGTGAAGTCTTGCCATCTACCCTCGGGGGGGGGGGGGGGGGGGCAGGCACCTCACAAGTGCCTCCAACACACACCCACCGTGAGTGAAGTCTGGCCCTCTACCCTTGGGGGGAGGGGGAGGTGCAGGCACCTCACAAATGCTCCCATCACTCGCCCACAGTGAGTGAAGTCTGTCATATGATATATGGATACTGACTTGACCTCTCTTGCCCAGGCTCAAGGGGTGGGCGACCAGGCCCCTAATTTTTTTTTTTTTTTTTTTTTGAGATATATACAAGAGTTGTTACATTCTTGTACAGCCACTAGTACGCGTAGCGTTTCGGGCAAATCCTTAATCCTATGGTCCCTGGAATACGATCCCCTGCCGCGAAGAATCGTTTTTTTCATCCAAGTACACATTTTACTGTTGCGTTAAACAGAGGCTACAGTTAAGGAATTGCGCCCAGTAAATCCTCCCCGGCCAGGATACGAACCCATGACAGCGCTCGCGGAACGCCAGGCGAGTGTCTTACCACTACACCACGGAGACTGCTGGTTGAAATCGGACTGTGATGGAAGACTGGGCTCTATTGCCCCGCTACATTGGGTCCAGACCAGACAACTACCCCCCACCCCACCCCGCTATCGTCCCTCCTCTGTGATACGGTCGAGCCACAAGCCCCCAGTGGTGACCATCTTGTCCCCTGGCACGGCTCTGTCTCTCATTGTGACTACTGCACCTTTTACCCCCCCCCCCCTCTCTGGAGGGTTCTCAAAGCCGTCCCCACCACGGCCGCTCTCGCATGATCCCCTCCCATACTAATACGTACTACGCCTTGTTTGGTCCTGCTATGTGGGCTAAATACTTTGATCTCAACCATCTGGATTCTACACCACCTGACGATTTCTCTCTCCATAAACACCTTGTTGATTTGGTAGATGCCTCTGTTACTTTTAGGCCCGCCTGTCTGGGTACACATGTTGTCGCTGCTCCTCAGGATGTAGCTTCCCACTTAGCCGCATTGTCCTGCATTGGGGAGACCCCTTTTTGGGCCTCCAAAAACGCTCGGTTAGATGCCAGTGTTGACACTGTTCTCCCGCACCATGTTGCAATTGGTTTTCGAGACCTAAAAGACTGCAACGAGGATATTAAACATATCCACGAAGCCCAAGGCCAGTCTGTCTTCTAGGTGGACACGTTCACTCGACCCCCTCGTGGTCGTTGCCCTCAACCCTTTCGAGTTGTGAAAATTACCTTTGATAGTCGGACCCTTCCATCTTCTGTAATTCTTGCTGGTCCTGGATGCTCCGTTCAGGAATACAGTCCCTCTCATAGACTTTGTAATAAGTGCTGGAAGTTCGGGCTTGGTGCCTTCAAATGCACCAGTACTGTGTGTCTATGCCCCATGTGTTGGGATGAAGGGCACTCTAAGAGTGCTCTTCTCCCCAGGCTCGCTGCCTCAATTGTGGTGAAGCCCAACCTACCTTCTCTCGCGTGTGTATTCACTTCAAACTTGAGGAAGCCGTCCTCGTCTTGAAACACTGGGCTCGTTTGTCTTTTCCTGAGGCGAGATGTCAAGTCTGCCATCTCAACCCTTTCATTTGGGTATCTTATGATCACGTGTTGTGTTCTACCTTTCCTCATCATTTCCACCTTACTCAATCTCACACCCGTTTCCAGGCCTTAGACCCAGACACACTCACCACCTCCTCCCCTTTTCCTTTACATTTTGTCCCGAGGGGGCCCCCTCCTGGTTCTCCATCTGAAGTTTCATCCCTTCCTTCCCAGTCTGCCATGTCTCCCATATCTTCTTTCCTATATTCCCCTGATCCTTCTTCCCAACCCTTCCCCGAGTCTCTTGGCTCTCCATACTGCCTGTCTGTCCAGGCTGTTGTCCATCATCCTCCCAGCAATCTTCATGTTGTTTGCTACCGTTCTTCTTCCTCTGTTGAGACAATTGAGTCTGTCGCCCAGTATGTTGTTGCTGGAACACCTGTCTGAGTCATAAACGTAAGCCTGGCTCCACTCCTCTCTCCTTCCCGGCGCGTAAGAAGACATGGCTTTCTTTCCCACCCCCCCCCCCCCCCCACCTCAGACTTTATCGCTCCATCCCCTCCCATTTTGGTGGTCGGGCCCTCTGTCCTAGCTATGGAAGTTTCTTTAGACTCTGATTCTCTTTCGATTGCTGCCCTTGCTAAGGTGCACTCTCTGGTCTCTGCCTCCACTCCTCCGGACCTCGTCCGCTCGCCTCTGGTCTATTCTCCTGCTCCCTTTTCTCCATCCTTACTAAGTTGACCTATGCCCCCTAACCCTAATTTCATTGACCCTGAGCTCATTTAATATGCCGTGTTCTTCTTTACCTCTGTTTCTTCATTGTTCTCTGTTGCTGTCCTCTATCCTTTTGACAATGTCTATTCTTCAATGGAATTTTCTAGGATTTATGTCAACTTCAATGAACTCCAACTTCAGATTGCACAGTTTTCACCACTTTGTATATGTCAAAAGGAGCCGATGCTTGGTGCTCGTCCTGGTCACTTTCGTTGTTATTCCTTTCTCCTCCTCCCCCTCCAGGCTTTTGCTGGGGCCCATAACTCTACTGCTCTCTTGATTTTTACTGACATTCCCTTCGTCCCCCTACTTTTCAATCGCCTATCTTTGCAGCCTGTGTCTTTGTGAGTAAATGGTATACAGTCTGTTCCATTTATCTCCCAAATGTCCTGCTTTCTCTTCCTGGTCTTCAGCACCTACTGAACTCCTTGCCAGACCTGTGCTCCTGTTGAGTGATTTCAACTGTCGACATACCCTCTGGGGTGATGTTCTGACAAACACTAGAGGCCGCCTTCTGGAACCGTTCGTCCTCTCTTCTTTCATGTCTCTTCTGAATTCTGGTGAACCCACTCACGTGGACTCGAACTAGCACCCTTTCCTGTCTTGATCTTTCTCTCTGCTCGTCGTCTCTTTCCTTAGATTTCACGTGACAGGTTCTTGATGACCTCCATAACAGTGACCATTTCCCTATCCTTGTTACCTTTTCTCTTTTCATCCTCCCCTGAGAGCTGAGTGGACAGCGCATTGGATTCGTAGTCTTGAGTCTATCGTAGTCTATCCCAGGTTGAGGCGGAAACAAATGGGCAGAGTTTCTTTCACCCTGCTGCCATTGTTACCTAGCAGTAAATAGGTACCTGGGCATTAGACAGCTGCTGCAGGCTGCTTCCTGGGGGTGTGTAACAAAAAGGAGGCCTGGTCGAGGACCGGGCCGCGGGGACGCTAAGCCCCAAAATCATCTCAAGATAACCCCCTCTCCTTTCCTAGGTGGCAGTTTGCCAAGGCTGACTGGAATTTATTCACCCTCCGTGCTACTCTCTCTGACCTCTCTACTCTGCCTCTCCCTCGTGCCCTTCTCCTTTTTCATGACACCGTCTTCGACGCTGCCCTCAGCTCTATTCCTTGTTCTGACTCCCGGGGCACCCAGAAGTTCATTCACTGATGGAATGCGGACTGTGCTCGGGCTGTCCGCTGTAAGCGTGCAGCCTGGAAGAAATGCCAGCAGACAGCCAATTCTTTTATTTTGTTTTGGAAGGCAAGTGTGATGGTCCGAAAGACCAGCTGTTCAGCTAAACGTGAGAGTTAGAAGTCTTATGTCTCCACTATTACGTCCGATACTCCTCTACTACAGATCATGGAGAAAATCTGCAAGATAGCGGGTAAGTTTGTTCCAGATGTCTCGCCAATCCTTCACTCCATGGTACTCTTGTGGCGGACCCAGTGACAGTCGTAACAAAACTGGGTTTCCATTTTTCCACTTATAACTCCGGTTCTCATCTTCCTCAATCCGTCCTTCCTTCGTAAGCCCGTTTTTGAATCTCATCCCTTAGATTTTCCCACTCCTCTCCAACTTTCCTATATGATCCCTTCTCTCTCTTTGAACTTCAGTCTGCCCTGGCTCTCTGCGATTCAATGGCAGTGGGCTCAGAATACATTATGAGATACTTCGCCATGTCCTTCCATGCACATCTCAGTATTTACTGAATTTGTATAACCAGGTCTGGGAGTCGTTGTCAGTCCATGAAGACTGGCGCGATGCCATTGTACTCCTTATTCGGAAACCGGGGTATCTCTGGACATCTCCTAAGGACTTCCACCCTATTGCCCTCACGAGTTGTGTCTGCAAACTCTTTGAACGTATGGTCAATGTTTATCTGATGTGGTTCTTGGAACACTATCACCACCTCTCCCAATCACAGTTTGGTTTTTGCAAGTGCCGCAGCACGACTGATGTCCTGGTGAACTTTGAGGTCTATATTCGCACTGCTTTTGCTGCGCATACCTCTGTTGTTGCTGTAATTTCAGACCTGTAAAAAGCTTACGACGCCACCTGGAGATCCCATATTCTGCCCCAACTTCGTTCTTTTGGCCATCGTGGAAATCTCCCTCTCTTCCTCCAAAGCTTCCTCTCTCGTTATTCCTTGAGAGTGAGGCTTGGTGCCACTCTCTCTGCCTCTTTTTCGGCAATACGAAGGTGTGCCCCAAAGTAGTGTTCTGAGCACCACTCTTTTTTTTGGTTGCCCTTCAATGGTCATCTTTTCTCCCTTCTTTTTGGCATTTTCTCTGCTCTCTATATCGATGATCTTACCCTTTGCTGTCGAAATGATGATTCGTCTCTCCTTCAATGGCGGCTTCAACTTGCGATTGATGCCGTGTCTTCTTGGGCCACCAATCATGGCTTCAAGTTCTCTGCAAACAAGACTTGAACTACAACTTTTACTCGGAAGCAAGTCGTTCTTCGTCCCTCTTTGTCGCTTTATGGTCATCCCCTTGTGTTCAAAAATTCCGCTAAGCTTTTATGGTTAATCTTTGCCACATTAAAGCTTTTGTCTTGGTCAACCCATATCTCCTACCTACATGTTGAATGCTCTAAGGCCCTTAACCTACTTAAGGTTTTGTAACATACTTTTTTGGGAGCGGATAGGGGCACCCTCCTCTCTTTGCACTCCTCTCTCGTACTGTCTAAACTCGATTATGGTTGCCCTGCTTACTCATCTACTTCTCCTTCTACTCTTCGCTGTTTTGATGCTTTGCAATATACTGGGTTGTGCCTCAGCTCTGGTGTCTTTTGTTAGGCTCCTATCCTCTGATTGTATGTTGAAATTGGTTTCCTGTCTCTACAGGACCACCTTGATCGCTACTGCCTTCTCTACTTTGCAGGGTTCTTACAACACCCTCACTCTCGACTATGTCGTTCTTTGATTTTTAGCTGAAAGGTCATAGTGTGAAATTCATGTGGATTCCATCTCATGTTGGAATAGTGCTCAACGAGGTGGCGGATGACTTGGCCAAACGTGCCACATCAAAACCACAAATTGACATTGAATGTGAATTCACAATGAGACAAATAAGAAGCAAAATCAGAAATATTCAGGCACAGGCAGGAGTGGAGAGGAGAGGGATAATGTACGAGAGAAGTCTAACCATGCAACACTACATGTATGCGAGTCAAAACACCCTTTTCACTTATGGTAAAAGGAGAAATGCTTGGAGTGACTCTGTGTACATGCGGCTCAGGCTTGGGTACAAATATTACTGGGAATATGGGATAGGCGTTCATGATAATGACACGAAGTGTAAACTATGTGGTATGTTAAGGTCTCACACCCTTGCCCATTATGTTCTTGATTGTCCGTTGATTAATGTATATAGAAACACTGAGATAAGGACTGTTCCTGAGCAAATAGCCTGGATGTGTCACAAAGGAAAGGTTGATGATATTCTTGAGAGATATAAGAATTTTGCACCAAGACTGTAATATTTTGTTGAATTATCCGTATAACTAGGTCATAAAAGTGTTTGTGTACGTCTGATACCATACCACTTGTGAAGGAGGAAATGTACATGTTTATCTCTCAGAATGTTTGGTAACAGGTTTATTGTTTGTGATGTGTGTCTATGTATGTACTGAACGGGGTGAGAATAGCTTGAGCTACCTCATCCCTTTGTGTGTATTTTACCTCAATAAACTTATTTCAATTTCAATTTCAATTGATTTTTACCTCTCCTGTAGTTCCTGGTTCCCCTTCACCACCTCCCTCTTTCTATCTGGCTGTCTCGCCTATAAAATTCTCTTTCGGTTAATATTATCAATATTTTTCTTCGTATTGTTCCGTCCTCGCCCCCGTGGAGGGTCACCCTTCCTAAATTTTGTAAATCCCTGACCCACGTCATTAAAGCTTTTACCCCTTCTACTGTTCTGAAACGTCTTTTTCTTTAACTCTTTTCTTCACACTCTCGCTCCATTTTCATCTTCCCCAATGGCTCTAAGTTTGCAGACGGTGCAGGCTACTTATTTGTTTTTCTTGACCGCACCTATCTGTGTCGCCTGCCTCCGGAGACTAGTATCTTCACGGCAGAACTTTATGCTCTTCGTCTACTGCTATCTTGCTGTCAATCCTCCTTTGTGGTTGTAGTTGACTCTTGCAGTGCCCTCATGGCTCTGGAGTCCTTTAATGCAGTCCATCCGGTGGTAGTCAAGATTCAACATTGGCTGTTTCTTATCTCCAGTAGATTTAAGACAGTAGAGTTTTGCTGGGTTGCCACCCTTATTGGTGTCTCTTTAATGTGTGTGCGGAAGCTGCCGCTAAGGAAGTAATCCGCACTTGTCCCATCTCCCGTAAAGGTATTCCTTATTCCGACTTTTACCCAGTTATTCATTCCTCCATCCTTGCCCGTTGGCAAGGTTGTTGGTCTTCTGTTACTGGTAATAAACTGCGTACTCTTAAGAGTTGTGTTTGTATGTGGCCTTCCCCCCTATCACTGTAACTAGCGGTGGGAAATGGCCCTGGACAGGTTGTGTATTGGCTATACATGCTTAACTCATGGACATTTAATGGAGCGCCGCCATGCTCCTTATTGTCCAAACTGCATTGTCCCTTTTACAGAAGTGCATATCTTTGTTGAATGTCCTGACTTCCAGGACGAGCGTGTGTCTTGCTTTCCAACTGTCCCTCGTTGTCACTTGTCCCTCGATAGAATACTTGGTGAATCGGATACTTTTGATATCATTCGCCTTATGCATTTGTGTTTTCATATTGGCATCCTTAGTGATATTTAGCGCCCTATGATTATTCCACACATTTGATGGTGCTACATAGCCTTCCCGTTTAGTGTCTATTTTTGATAATTACTTACTCAACTAGTTTAAGATGAAAACTAAGTACACGTACTACCTAATAAACTCCATGTAACCTACCTTACCCTTAAATGTTAACCCATGTCTTACTATTTTTAAACAATGCTTTTGTTGACCAACTTGTGTATTGGCTATTTTCTACCTTGTTCCCCCCCCCTTCTTTTATTTTCTTTTTTTTTCAATGGAATTTATACTTTAGCCTCAATTACTATTAAGCTTTAGTCTTAAGTTTTTTCCCCCACCTTACCTTGCCTGAAACGCTATGCGTACTAGTGGCTTTAGGTATTGTATGTACTAGCTCTATCTATAAATCCAACATTATGTTTGTAAAACAACTATTTATGTACTTTCCTGAATAAAATTCACTTTACTTCCAAAGTTGGACGACTCAATTCCATAACACACCTTGGATCGTGATGGAGAGGGAGAATTCTCAAAACCCACCTGAAGTGACACAATATGGAAAATCAATATTATTTGCAAACATTCAAAGCCTAAAGTCAAAATCAAGAAATAAAGTTAAGTTCATAAATGACGATATAATAGAATTGTAGCAAGTACAGTATATTATATCAATAATGTACTGGCTCCAAATTCTCATTAGCTTGTATGCAGATAATGAGATGGGTCTGTTAATTCTACTTGTCCACTAATTACAATACCTTTTCCCAAATGTACAGTTAATACCTCTTCCCGAACCAGCTAGAGGATGGTCAGGTGAGATGTGAACCGGTAATATAGGCAGTCGATAGCAAATCATCATCAGTCTAACTCCAACAGTTGTTCAGTACAAACGCTTGAGAGAGATTAGAAAGATTAGAGAGAGATTAGAAACTTTAAGGCTAGCCAAGATCAACTCCAGCATGACTTGAATAATCTCCGTGAGGAAAACATTCGTCTGAAAACTGATGAAGCCATAAAAAAACAAGAGGAAGCTCTCAGCAAAATAACTGCATGTATCAGTACATTATCCGCCCAACATTCCATCTCCTAGGATGAACAAGATCAGCAAAAGCTGCTTGACTCTGTAGTTGTGTCGTCCCAAGATATTCCTGTGGAAAGTGAAGGTGAAAAGTGTATTGAAATATTTCAGTCTCTCTTAAAAACAAATTACAGGTCAATCTAGACAAAACAGACATTATTGCTGCCTACAGAGTAGGCAAAAGAATCCATCAGGACAAAACCAGCGGAAAATTCGCCTGAAGCGGCTTCCCAGTCCATGAAATCGCATCTTGTCCGGACAGCTGCATTCCAACGACAGGGAATTTACATCAACGAGTGCTTGACTAGAAAAAGACAGCAACTCCTCTACCGCCTGCGTCAAATCCGTCATCAAAACCCAGATGCGATTCATCAGTGCTTCGTTGGAGATGGCTTGATTAAAGTGAGAAAGACTTCAGTAGGTAAAATGTTTACAATTGCTAATGAGGAAAATCTCAACACTTTCCTCTCCCAATGTAGTTTGTCTCACCTTCCTATCATTCTCAATGAGTCAACATAATTAACCCCCGTGTCACCTTGTGCGGGCTAGATATCCTAACTCTCTTTGTTTCACTTTCTAAATTAATTTTTAATTTACTTTTTACTAGTCATGTATTGGACTTAATTAATTGAGTGCATTAATATTTCTTTAGGTCTTATTAATTACACGACCATAACTAAACTATTTATAGTAAATAATCATTAGCTTAAATTTGTCTATGTTTATTATTCAATTTTTGTTTTCTTTGATTTCATTTATTACCTAGGTTGCCTAGCCTCGCCAACTGCCTTACTCCATTGTACCCCTGGCTTTGCCTGTGTCTCAAAATGCAAATTATTACTTACAGTGTACCTGAGAGTACTTGTAAGCAATCTACCTCATTTTTCTTTTTTGTTCATTTTGTGTTTGTTTTGTAGTCTTGTTTTTTTCCCCTTTTATATCAAAATTCTATTTTGTAATTGCCATTCTTGCCTTGTTTTCCTACAACAAGCCTTTTTATGCAGACAAGTATAGACCCAGAACTAAATCTCTTATCCACTATCTATGACAATCATCACTTTAATGATCAAAATTGCAGAGATTTTACAGCACATGATGTAAACAATGTTTTAACATATAATCACAATATCTCTGTAATCGACTTGAACGTTACATCCCTAGGTAAACTCTTCGATGATGTTAGTGCCTTGATTGATACTATTGACAACAAATTCTCTTTTATTATACTTACTGAAACGTGGTTAAAAGAGGATACTACTCAACTCTTTAACATGCCAAACTACTCAGCAATTCACAACTGTCGTCAAATTCAGAGAGGTGGTGGTACTGCTCTTTACTACCACCAAGAACTAACATGCTTAAAAATAATTAGCACTAGAGACTGCTGTGGGGAGTATATCTTCGCCAGTTTCAGAGTCAAGGGTGCTGAGTGTCCTGTCTGTAGGTGCAGTCTATAGAATTTCTAACATTGATGTGTCCGAATTCAACTCAAACCTTAGAAATCTAATACTAGATAACAGACTGAACAAAAACCATCTAATTATCGCAGGGGACTTTAATGTTGACCTCTGCGAGCCTGAACACCCTACTGCTGTTAGCTTCCTCAACTGTATGAATTCCTGCTTCCTCATACCCTTTATCACTAGACCTATTAGAATCACTGATAGTACTGCCACGACTCTAGATCACATCTGGACCAACATAACCTCTCCGCTTACTTCAGGTATAATCACCGATAGCACTACAGACCATTACCCCACATTTCTCTTATCTAACATTAACAAACCACCTCTAGAGACAAGGGAGTTAAGCTTTAGGCTGCACAATGAAACTGCTATAGACAATTTTATAACTGCTGTTGCTAATGTCAACTGGGAGTCTGAGTTAGGCAACATAGGGGACATCAACCTAGCAGTGCAATCTTTCTTCAAAAAACTCACCCACTGTCCTATGCTAACGAAACAAGTCACAACCAAAAGGCTAAACAATCCTTGGCTTACAAAGGGAATACTTAAATCCATTAATAAAAAACATGACCTTGAGAAGAAGCATAGGTTAGGAACCGTCTCCAAAGAATTCTCAAAGAATTACTCGTTATTGCTATCTAAAATAATTAGACGAGCCAAAACTAAATACTACGAAGATAAATTTACCCAAATAAAGAACAACATTAAAAAAACTTGGAGCACAATTTCACAAATTTTGGGATCAAAGAAGATTTTAAAAACCAAACCAACACTCTTGTCCTATAACGATGGTCAGCTTTCAGCCTCTGATTCTGCTATTGAGTTCAATAGGTTCTTCTCTTCCATTGGGTCATCCCTTGCAAATGACATTCCATCTTCCAGTACTGATGTTAAGGACTATCTTACAGGTAACTATCCACAGTCTCTGTACCTAAAGCCTAGAAATTCCACTGTTGTTAATGAGATAATCCTTTCCCTTAAAACCAAGTCTGGTGCCTTTGAGGAGATACCAACTTTAATTTAAAAAAAGCCTCCAGATCTTTAGCCCCTGCTATTGCATTGCTCTTCAACAAGTCACTTGAACTCCAAACCTTTCCAGATATTCTAAAAAAAAGCAAGAGTAACCCCTGTCCACAAATGTGGTGATCTCACAGATGTTAACAACTACAGACCTATATCAATCCTGCCTAACTTGTCAAAAATATTCGAAAAACTAAAATCTACACGAAGCTTTAATCTTATCTAGCCAAACACAATATACTTAGCTCTTGTCAATATGGCTTCAGACCCAAAAAAAGCACTAACGATGCACTTATTTGTATGATTAACTTGATTCATGCAACTCTTGATAAAAATGAGTTCCCTGTTGGGTTATTTGTGGACCTGCGTAAGGCTTTTGACACTGTCAACCAACAAAACCTTGTTCTTAAATTACATCATTATGGAGTCAGAGGACACTCCCTGCAATACCTCAAATCTTGCCTTATTGACAGGCTCCAGTATGTTTTTGTGAATAATTCAATTTCTCCCACCCTATCCATCAACATCGGTGTTCCTCAGGGCAGAATACATGACCCTCTCCTCTTTCTCATCTACATTAATGACCTTCCAAATGCCTCCCAACACCTCAAACCTATTTGCTACTACACAACCTTCATTTACTCCAATCCTGACCCCCTTGCTCTAAATGCCACAGTGAATACTGAGCTAAATAAAGTCCATCTTTGGCTAACTGCCAACAAACTCACCCTTAACATTGACAAAACTTTCTATATTCTGTTTGGCAATAAATCTTCTAATCAAATAAATCTCAGGATAAACAATACCCAAATTTGTAACAAAATAGATGGCAAATTCCTTGGCGTTCTCATTGACAACAAGCTAAATTTCCAGGGACACATTCTAAATATATAAAAAAAAGTTTCAAAAACTGTTGGTATTCTTTCTAAGATCAGATATTATGTACCTCGCCCTGCCCTGGTCACGCTTTATAACTCCCTCATCTATCCATATCTCAACTATGGTATTTGTGCTTGGGGTTCTACTACCCAAAATCATTTACGTCCTTTAATTACTCAACACAAAGCTGCTATTAGGACAATATCCAACTCTGGCCCCAGACATCCCTCGGTACCCCTACTCAAATCTCTGAATATGTTAGATATTAAGTCACTGCACATTCTCTTATGTGTGTTATACATATATAAAACGCTGAACTGTAATGCCAATCCTGACCTCAAAAGCTTCATTGAAGGTTGCAACAGAACCCATGAGCACCACACCAGAAACAAATACAGTTTTGATATTCCAAGAGTACGACTTAATCAAACTACAAATGCTCTACAAATCAAGGGACCCAGAATGTGGAATGACCTTCCCAATCATGTCAAAGACTGTACCTCTCTCAACCAGTTTAAGATAAAAACTAAGCACTACCTAATAAATTCCCTGTAACCTACCTTACCCCTACATTGTCAACCCATGTCTGTTTTTTTTAAACAACGATGTTTGTCGTCCTAATTGTATTTGTGCTGCCTTTTCTGCCATGTTCCCCCTTTTTTTTATTTTATTTTTAATTGTTCTCAACACATTTTATACTTTAACCTCAATTAGTATTAAGTTTTAGTCTAATGTTTTTCCTGCCCGAAACGCTTTGCGTAATAGTGGCTTTAGGCATTGTAAGTACTAGCTCTATCTATAAATCAATAAATTTTTGTAAAACCTCTTGTATGTATGTACCTTACCTGAATAAACATTTATTTATTATTAGATTCACCAACAGCAATGTAACACTGGACTTATCCAGTTCCTACCCTCGCAAGATGCTTCAACTTCGACACAGCAAACAACCAGACTCCGGCCGAATCCAGATTCCACACACTCGTCCCACATTCGATACTCTGCCCGCATGCAGAGTGCCACGTTCTACACACACACCCCACATCCATGCTCTCTACCTCTGATCTCACTTAGTTCTCTGAGTGAAAGAAAAAAATTGAAGACTGGTAGATACCTTTTAAGATGCAAAAAATGTTTCCCTCATTCAGTAAACGCTTACTTACTGACTTTGACTGTGTTTACTGAGTGAATCTATTTACTTGATTTGATTTGTTATAAGAAATTGAAGACTGGTATACGATGAGGACGACGCGGCGACTAGCTTACGACGGACGATACTCTTAAGTGTTTATTAAGAATAAAAATTTATATATAGACTTTACGCCTTTAACTACTTATTGTTGTTCTGTGTACTGAGAAATGCGTGTATAAACAGAATGAGGTTGCAAACCTTTCCTTATTCTACAAAGTTACAAATGCGTGCACCCTCTATCCCATAGCATCTTAGTCATCAGTCCCGGATAGAAGTGAAGGGAAGGGGGAGGGAGTTGGGGTTGGGGTGAGGGTATAATCATCCCCCATACCTCCCCCCATCTCAGTACACCTCAAACCTCCAGTCCAGATGTGTGTAATGGCGAAGCTTCCAGGGTTTGATCTAAAAATTACATATACTCATTCTGTAGTGGAAACATTACTGCAAGTCTCCCAGTGCTGCTGACTCCAGAAATTGTGTTTCCCACATTCAGTTGTGATGGAAAAAAATGTAGGTGTACGGCAGTCCTCCTAATGGCTGGTGCCAATGCCAATCACATTTACGGAAAAAAAGTTGACTGCGTGGCTGTTGCCGCCTGTGGTCAAGTAAAAGGGAAAAACATGCAAAGCAAATCGTATGAACAATGAAATTTTAATTGACTTGAAATATGAACAAAGATAATCCCTTGGCTATGTACAGTGCGAGTTAAACAAAATTACAAAGTCAAAATATAGTATAAAATAAAACAATGGTTACGTTACTCTACAAATGAACAATACAAAAAATGAATTAAAAGGTGCTGAGAATATTTGCTGGCTGAATACCTCCACTATTACACAGAGCGTATATTAGATAGATGTATCAGCCTTGAGAGCACAGAATATTCTAAATCCAAATGCTTGTGCACGCTTAGTCATCGGCTATGCAGATGGCGCTGAAGTCGAGTGGAGTCGCCGATTCACCAATGGGAAGCGTGCTGGCTGGAAGTGGTAGTTTGGTGACCGACTAGGAGGGGGAGGTGGAGAGCGAGTGTAGGGTACGTATACCCTCTGTAGAAACGTTTTCTACTAAATATGTACTACTCTTGACTGTAGTATCTAGATGTTGTAGATGTATTGAAGTAACATGATGATAGGAAAGAGCAGGGCAAATCTCTCTTGAAAGAGATTATCATCACACAGTAAAAATGCCTACTGGCTTTTACCTGAGTGACTGCTCTACTGACTGATGCTAAATGCTATATTTAAATGCAGGCAGTAATTTGATTAGATAGAAGAAAATTGAAGACTGGTATGCGATGAGGCTCGTTACTCAGAGTCCAAGCGAAATTAAAAGATCTATACCTCAGGCTATAGTCATTATTTGTTATGAATATAGACGCGTGTAAGCCCCTCCTCAACCTCGGAAGGGGAAATTAAACAGACTTGAATGTTAGGTGTAGGGAGGAAGGCGGGAGGGGGACCTGCTGGGTATGGTGTGTGGTAACGAGTCATTTAGTCCAGTTGTGTCAAACTCCCAAGAGGTGAGCCGCCCCCGAAGGCTCCCTCCCCGGCCAAATTATATATATAAGGGATTTACGCCTGTAACTACTTATTGACTGCTGAAAGGCATACAAGACCACAGGCTGATATGTGCCCCATATGAATACAGCTATATATATAATGTGAATACTATATTTTTTTTTTTTTGCCTCATTTATGGAGGACTGGGGAAGTGTGAAGTGAGGAATTGATAACTGTCACCTGCATGTGAGGGGAGGGTGCGACATATGACACCACTTTAACGCGAACACAGCCCACTCAAATGCGGGGGCATCAAAGACCACACACCAGTACAGTTCTCCTACATTGCGGTATGTGGCCGGTCCTGAGTGCTCTGCTAGCATGTGGTGGTGGTAGTGGTGGTGCAAACCACATGGCTATGTGTTGCTGCTCCTATGTGGTGGTGTGAGCTATGCTGTAGCGTATTGCTACATTATCATTATATCATTCAGTACAACGTCGCAACCTTCAGAGAGGTGACCCGCAAAAATGCTCGCTCCCACACACATCCATGTGGACATGCGGGAATGTTGCTATGTGGTGACGGCCTCTGGCCTATGAGGCAGCTCCTTACCCCTTTGGAAGCAAGCTAGGGGATGGGAGGGAGAGAGAAGGGGGGAGGTCCACCCACCCTCTTAAGAATAACAGCATGTTCACAACAGTTATGCCTCAACCTTCGAAGAGGTGACCTCGTGTGGTCATGTGGTGTCACTCCTCAGACCTATGTGGTAGGTATGAGCCGCATATCCTTAGCGCTCTGGAAGCAGGGTAGGGGAAGGGAGATGCTGAACACCTCTCGAGCCTGTCATGAAAACTAATCACCCGCGGAGACCCACACCAGAGGCAGAGAATTGGTAAAATATATACACTACATAAAACAGACACCAGAATGAGAGACCCGGATATCAGTCAAGCTACCGCCGGCTCCCCTCCCTTCCCTCTCCTCCTTCACGTGCCCTACCCCCTAACCACCCATCTTTAAAGCTCGTTCTCCTACCCAGTCACGGGTAGGGGGGCCCCCCTCTAAGCCCCCTCAACATATCCTTCCTACAAACTGTTATTTAACTATATATATATATCTACATGCAATTAACTCTACGGCACATACTCATACATATTCTTCTACTACTATTGCACACCTGTTCACAACCACCTGTTCCTATACTTACCCTACATGACCCACAATGTCCCACATGCAGCTGCCCATCCCACACCATGTGGGAGCATCCCCCCCCCCTCCTCCCTCCCTCTCTCACACTATCAACTTGTTGATGTATACCTCTCCCATTACTTATCACCTCTTACTCGTATACATTTTACCTACATGACCCACAACATCTCTTAAATTTTACCTACGTGACCCAGAACGTCCTCACCCTCTGGGACCCACAACGTTCCCACAAACTTACCTGCCCCAATCCCCCAAGCCCCTTTCACCCTCTGGGACCCACAACGTTACTCACCCCAACCCAAGACCTCCCACGCACTTTTGACTATGACCGAGTTCAATCCCCGAGATTCTCCTCGGTGGCACACACGGTCGTAGTCACATATTTCACTACAAATGTCAACCCATGTCTTACTATTGTAATCAATGCTGTTTGTTGACCAACTTGTATAAATGCTATTCTGTGCCTTGTTCCCCCCATTTTTTATTTTTTTATTTTTTTCAACACAATTTATACTTTAAGCTTAATTACTATTAAGTTTTAGTCTAAGTGTTTTCCCCCCCCCCTCACCTTGCCCGAAATGCTATGCGTGCTAGTCGTTTTATGAATTGTATGTACTATCTCTATCTTTAAATCCAACTTTATGTATGTAACTCAATGTATGTACCTTTACCTGAATAAAAAGTCTAATCTAATCTATGTGTAAACCGTTTTCATTCATAAACAGGGATTTGGCGGCTGCATTGAATCACTTTTGGGCCTTTGTTTGGAGGGCGGGCTGAAATGCTTACACTGCATCAGTGAAGAGGCAAAGCAGATTAGTATCAACTCATCCCCACGAAAACGAAAGCCATGCCCATAAAAATAGTGAAGCCCAGCAAACAACTCAAAGTACAGGTTCAAGCAATTGAATGGTTGACACTTGGGTGACAGTATCTAACATCCTGGACACGCACACAAATTTTAATGCTGACATCACTTGCTTGAGAGAGAGAACTGCAGCCGGCAATCCTCAGGTCACTAATTAACCTCCTTCTCTGGAGGAGCCAATCTACAAGTCCTTCACACATACAATATACAGACAGTCAGATTAGTGATCATTATGCCGCACGTGCACTCACAAGTCTATCACAACAACAGTGGAGAAACTTGAAGTAGCCTGGAGTTGTGGAGAAACTTGAAGACAACTGTAGTTGTCCAGTTGTCTGTGCGTGGGTTTGCGAGCTCCGTGAATAAACTTCAATATAAACGATCGTATTAGGATTACAGTGATAGAGCACGGATCACAGTTATCACAAAATGTAAAACCACATTTAGGAAAGAAAAAATACAGTGATGTCATAAGAACTTTGTGTTTAATAGAGAATAACCACCTCTCACCAGCCCACGTGGGAGCTTAGTGCCAACACAAGGCCCAAGTCTACATATATTTACCTCGGTATACTTAGACTATAGTGAACAGTGATCAGGTGAATAGTGAACGGTAACACAACAGACATAAAGGCCTGAAAGTGTAGGAAAATTGCCACGTGGAAAATTTGGAACATATAATTCAGTGAATTGTGAGACAACACACACACCAGTCTCTTGTGTACAGCGGCCACGAGGCTTGACCTGTGTACACATACACTCGGTGAGCTGTGAAAGGTCGCTCCCCCCCCCCCCTCCCTTCCTTTACCACTGGTCAACAACCACCAGTTCACTGCCTTATTACCACCACTGACCAGAAACATTATGGTCAGAATGCCTTCAGTAAAGATGTGCACAGAATGCTACAAGGAAGTAGATTATCACCAGAGCTTCCAGTACCAACTATGTTCAGCAGCCATACACAGTAAATATGCCAATATTTCAAATAATGCCAGGAGAATTGGCCCCAGAGACCACTCGGTGTACTGGTTCTGCAAAAAGGATAATATTACCGTCTTGAGGATGATCGCAATTCTCGATAAAACACCAGCAGAGCACAGAGAATCACTTCTAATTGCCTGCACGAAAATCTCCAATGTTTTCAAACAAATTGTCAAGGACACCCAGGCAGAACCAGATTTGGAGCTACATCTCAGCGCGCCTGGATCCGGATTGGCGCCAGAGCCAGGTGCAACGTTGGCGTTGGTGCCGGATGCGATGTTGGCGTCGGAGCTGGATGCGATGTTGGCACCGGGGCCGAATGTAATGTTCATGCCGGAGCTAAATGCACTGTTGACACCGGAGCTGAATGTGATGTTGGTGCCAGACGCGATGTTGGAGTCGGGCACGGTATTGACACCTAAACCAGGCGCGATATTCGTGCCAGGGTTTTTGAATCAAACAAAACAAGGACAAAATCTGCCGATATTATAAGTGGGGGTATCTGTAAACATGTGATATCGGGGAGAACAAATGGACGATGTAAATATGATCATCCCAGAAAGTGCAGGAACCTTCTGAGTACAGGTAAATGTACCGTAAGCAGTGATTTCTTTCACCCAGAACTGTGCAAGAACTCCTTAAATATGAATAAATTTTTCAATACAGAATGTCCAGCTTTTCATATGAAAGATACCAGGCAAATAATACCAACAAACTTGACCAAGATTTTGACTAGACCTAGAATCAGTTCACTTAAAGATATAATCACTGGAGCACTAACTCTGAGCAGAAGGGCTTCCAATAGCAACAGGTGGACCTATTGTGCAATAAACACTATCAACACATTCGATATAACAAACACAATCACTGAGAAGGGTGTCGACGAAATACATGCAGACTTTGTTATGCAAGCCCCTTGGGAATCTCCGCCAGCAGACTTTAAGATTATGGTTCTTGAAGGAAAAAAGAACCAGACAAATCCTCATCTGCTACGTAACATTGCACAGATGCATATAGAAGCAAACTTGGCATCCGACAGCTTCATTTACTTCACAGATGGATCAGTAGACCAGCAGGGACAAGAAACCGGAGCTGCAGTTAAAGCAGGAAACTCTGTAAATAGTTGGAGACTCTCAAATGGGTGTTCGACTTTACAAACAGAGATGCTAGCCATTCAAAAGGCTTTGGAACATACTCTTGCTGAACACCGACAACATGTTATCATACATACAGATTCGAGAACCGCCATTGAAACCTTGCAACAAGAGCACATATGTGACAACATCCATCTGATCACAAATGTCATATCATTAATGCAAACACTCAAACGACAAGGTCGACGGGTACTTATCAACTGGGTGCCAAGTCATGTAGGAATAATAGGAAATGACATTGCAGACGAAGCTGCAAAACTTGCAACTAAGAGAAGAAATGGAGACATTTACATACCACAGTCTATCACAGATTAAGAAAGTAATTAGAAACAGAGCAATGCAAAAGATGTACAGTGACCACAACACAGCAGTTGCAACATCAGGATCTGCGAGTTGGTACAAGAATTCAACCAACTACGAACCACTTAGTTTGATGAAAGGGAGCAGTAGAACACAGACATACACTTACATCGCATCAGGCTTGGATACCCAACTGCATGGGAAATAGGCTTGTAAGTTCTGGAAGATGAGAGGAAATGTCAGCACTGTGGAGAAATGTCCGACAGACCACTGGAACATTATCTAACACAGTGCACAGTTACAAACCCATCAAGATTTCAAATTAGATTCAACAGAGCACAAGTTGTTAAACACATATGGCAAAATCTTACTGAAGCGACCATACGAGTCATAAATACTCATACTCCGCCCAAGTAAAACAGAAACAAGACACACTTACTGGGCCAGCCAGAGGCTTAGAGCCCGCGCAGGAATATCCCTGCAAAAAAAAATAAAAATGCCATGATGAAAGCAGCCGCAACACTATTTACCAGGATGATTTTTTAGCAAGAGAAAGAGGAGAAGAATGGCTAAAAATGTCCAGACTCTACCACCAACTCGGTTAAATGCTAGAGAGGACACAAACACAGTGGCCTCCTTACCAGAGCCTCAGATATTAACACCAAATAAAGCATCCAGCACTTCCACAAACATAACATAACATCATTTTTATTTCCCAACATTCAGGATATAAAAACATGCAAATTTAACAAAGTGCATTTCATAGATGGCCTCCTACATGAAGCAAATGCAGTGTTTGCAGCTCTAACGGAAACTCACACCATGGACTACCATGATGGTGAAATATGGCTCTCAAAGTACAATCTTTTCAGATGTGACAGGAAACACAGGCTACGGGGTGGGGTCAGCCTGTATATCAAAGATACTCTCATCTGCACTGAGCTGCTAAACACCACAAACGATATGGTGTAAGCGTTGATAATCAAAATAGAGATCTTACATGTAGTTATTGTTTTTGTATATAAGTCACCGGAGGCAAATCATCAGTAGTTTAAAGACCAACTAATGAAAATAGAACACTGCTTAGAAAACCTCACAAATCCAGCCTCAAACATCATCCTGCTTGGGGTTTTTAACCTACGGCACCTGAAATGGAAGACCCTAGTTAATACAGTTATATCAGAAAGAATTCCGGGATGTAGCCTAAATGAACAGTCACATGCAAATGACTTGTTACGAATGTGCGACAGGTTTGCCTTAAATCAGCAAATAGTAGAACCAACTAGGAAGGAGAACATGCTGGACCTCATTTTTGCTAATAATGATGAATTCATCAGGATCATAATGATTAAAAATACCTGTTACTCAGATCACAACTTAATTGAAGTTCTGACAAGCATTGGGAATATTCCTTCAAAAAACAGTCCCGATTCCCAGTGGAGGAGATTTCAGCAAATTCAACTTCATTAAACTAGGAGTAAATAAACCAAGATTTCACAGAAATAAGTGGAGAAGAACTGCTAGAAAATGCAAACCTGAACCAGTGCCTGGAAAAAAATAAGTTCAGTAGCACTAGAAATATGCTCAAACTGCATACCCCTAAGAAAAAAAAGAGGAAGAGATGCAGATTAGAACAGGAACGTCATTCCCTCTATAGGCGAAGAAAAAGAATCGCATAACAACTCGAGTCGCACCCTCTCTCAAGAACGGCGAAGAAGGTTAGGTAAAAAATAGAAACAATTGAACTAAAGCTACAAGTATCATAAAAAACACAGGAGAGGCAAAGAGAGCAAAAGGCCATCAGTGAAATAGAGAGAAATCCTAATATTTTTTCTCCAATGCAAAATCAAGATAAAAAAAACATATCTACTATTGGGCCCCTGCAAAAGGGAGATTGAACTTTCACAGATAACAACAAAAAAATTAGTGAAATTCTGAGGAAGCAGTACGACTGTTTTCAGCAAGCCACTAAACACACTAAAGATTGATAACCCAAATAAATTTTTCATGGATATGATACCAACATCAAATCATATATCAGACGTCACCCTATCCCCACTGGATTTTGAAGAAGCCATAAACAGTATGCCTATGCACTCTGCACCAGGCCCTGATTCTTGGAACTCTATATTCATCAAGAACTGTAAAAAACCATTATCGCAGGCCCTTCACATTCTTTGGAGGGAAAGCCTAGATACTGGCGTTATCCCTGACATACTAAAAACAGCAGAGATAGCACCGCTCCATAAAGGAGGAAATAAAGCAGAGGCAAAAAATTACAGACCGATAGCACTAACATATAATAATAATTTATTTAGGAACAGTACATACATACTTGCAGAGTTACAGTACATTTTGTTAGATTTAAAGAGAGGTAGTACATACAATACCTAAAGCCACTAGTAAGCATAGCGTTTCGGGCAAGGAGAGGTGAGGAAAAAAACACTTAGACTAAAACTTAACAGTAATTGAGCTTAAAGTATAAATTGTGTTGAATGAAAAAAAATAAATGATAAATAAAAGGGGGAACATGGTAGAAAATAGGCAATTAACAAGTTA
This sequence comes from Procambarus clarkii, assembly GCF_040958095.1. Classification (NCBI taxonomy): domain Eukaryota; kingdom Metazoa; phylum Arthropoda; class Malacostraca; order Decapoda; family Cambaridae; genus Procambarus; species Procambarus clarkii. Next base: position 33,924,441 of record NC_091190.1, on the reverse strand, counting down.
GTCAACAAACAGCATTTTTTTTTTTAATAGTAAGACATGGTTTGACATTTAGAAATAAGGTAGGTTACATTGAGTTAATTAGGTAGTACTTAGTATTATTTATTGACAAAACTTTCTATATTCTGTTTGGCAATAAATCCTCTGATCAAATAAATCTCAGGATAAACAAAACCCAAATTTATAACAAAGTAGATGGCAAATTCCTTGGCGTTCTCATTGACCACAAGCTGAATTACCAGGGACACATTCTAAATATATCAAAAAAAGTTTCAAAAACTGTTGGCATTCTTTCTAAGATCAGATATTATGTACCTCGCCCTGCCCTGGAAACGCTCTATTACTCACTCATCTATCCATATCTCAACTATGGTATTTGTGCTTGGGGTTCTACTACCCAAAATCATTTACGTCCTCTAATTACTCAACACAAAGCTGCTATTAGGACAATATCCATTTCTGGCCCCAGACATCACTTGGTACCCCTACTCAAATCTCTGAATATGTTAGATATTAAGTCACTGCACATTCTCTCATGTGTATCTCTCTCAAAAACTTCATTGAAGGTTGTAACAGAACCCATGAGCACCACACCAGAAACAAATGCCGTTTTGATATTCCAAGAGTACGACTTAATCAAACTAGAAATGCTCTACAAATCAAAGGACCCAGAATGTGGAATGACCTTTCCAATCATGTTAAAGACTGTACCTCTCTCAACCAGTTTAAGATAAAAACTAAGCACTACCTAATAAATTCCCTGTAACCTACCTTACCCCTATATTGTCAACCCATGTCTGTTTTTTTAAACAACGCTGTTTGTCGACCTAATTGTATTTGTGCTGCTTTTTCTGCCATGTTCCTTCCTTTATTATTTTTATTTTTATTTGTTCTCAACACATTTTATACTTTAATCTCAATTAGTATTAAGATTTAGTCTTTAATGTTTTTCCTGCCCGAAACGCTTTGCGTAATAGTGGCTTTAGGCATTGTATGTACTAGCTCTATCTATAAATCTATTAATTTTTGTATAACCTCTTTTATGTATGTACTTTACCTGAATAAACATTTATTTATATATTTATTTATTATAAGTTTTCATCTTAAGCTGGTTAAGAGAGGTACAATCTTTGACATAATTGGGAAGGTCATTCCACATTCTGGGTCCCTTGATTTGTAGAGCATTCCTAGTTTGATTAAGTCTTACTCTTGGAATATCAAATAGGTATTTGTTTCTGGTGTGGTGCCCATGAGTTCTGTTACAACCTTCTAGGAAGCATTGAAGGTCAGGATTGACATTACAATTCAAAGTTTTAAATATATAGAATACACAAGAGAGGATGTGCAGTGACTTAATATCTAACATATTCAGAGATTTCAGTAAGGGTACCGAGTGCTGTCTGGGGCCAGAGTTAGATATTATTCTAATAGCAGCTTTGTGTTGGGTAATTAGAGGACGTAAATGATTTTGGGTCGTAGAACCCCAAGCACAAATACCATAGTTGAGATAAGGGTAGATGAGAGAGTAATAGAGCGTCACCAGGGCAGGGCGAGGAACACAATATCTGATCTTAGAAAAAATGCCAACAATTTTAGAAACTTTTTTTTGCTATATTTAGAATGTGTCCCTGGAAATTCAGCTTGTTATCGATGAGGACACCAAGGAATTTACCATCAACTTTACTATTGATTTGTATATTGTTTATTCTTAAATTAATTTCATTTGAGGATTTATTACCAAACAAAATATATAAAGTTTTGTCAATGTTAAGGGTGAGTTTGTTAGCAGTTAGCCAAAGATTAGAAATTCATAGCCAAAGATAGAAGAAATTCAAAGAAATTCAAAGATTCAAAGATCGAAATTATCTACTTAAAATTATCTGCTAGATTAAGGACCTGCCCGAAACGCTGTGCGTACTAGTGGCTTTACAAGAATGTAAATACTGTACTATCCAATGTATTCTCACAAACCCAATGTACCTTCTTGTATATATATAAATAAAATAAATAAAAATAAAAGATAGACTTTATTTAGTTCAAATCAAATCAAATCAAATCAAATCAAATCAAATCAAATCAAATGTTTATTTAGGTAAGGTACATACATACAAGAGATTTTACAAAGAGTGATGGATTTATAGATAGGACTAGTACATGCAATGCCTAAAGCCACAATTACGCAAAGCGTTTCGGGCATGAAAACTTAAATGACTAAAGCTTAATACTAATTGAGCATAAAGAATAAAATGAGTTGGGAACAAATAAAAAAAGAGATTAAAAAAAGGGGGGAACATGGCTGAAAAAGCAGAACAAATACAATTCTGTCGACAAACAGCGCCATTTAAAAAAAAAACAGACATTGGTTGATAATAGAGGGGTAAGGTAGGTTACAGGGAATTTATTAGGTATAGCTTCGTTTTCATCTTAAACTGGTTGAGAGAGGTACAATCTTTAACATGGTTGGGAAGGTCATTCCACATTCTGGGTCCCTTGATTTGTAGAGCATTTCTAGTTTGATTAAGTCGTACTCTAGGAATATCAGAACTGTATTTATTTCTGGTGTAGTGCTCATGGGTTCTGTTACAACCTTCTATGAAGCTTTTGAGGTCAGGATTGGCATTACAGTTCAGCGTTTTATATATGTATAATACACATGAGAGAATGTGCAGTGACTTAATGTCTAACATATTCAGAGATTTGAGTAAGGGTACCGAGTGATGTCTGGGGCCAGAGTTGGATATTGTCTTAATAGCAGCTTTGTGTTGAGTAATTAGAGGACGTAAATGATTTTGGGTAGTAGAACCCCAAGCACAAATACCATAGTTGGATATGGATAGATGAGGGAGTAATAGAGAGTCACCAGGGCAGGGCGGGGTATATAATATCTGATCTTAGAAAGAATGCCAACAGTTTTTGAAACTTTTTTTGATATATTTAGAATGTGTCCCTGGTAATTCAGCTTGTGGTCAATGAGAATGCCAAGGAATTTGCCATCTAATTTGTTACAAATTTGGGTATTGTATATTTTGAGATTTATTTGATTAGAGGATTTATTGCCAAACAGAATATAGAAAGTTTTGTCAATGTTAAGGGTGAGTTTGTTGGCAGTTAGCCAAAGATGGACTTTGTTTAGCTCAGTATTCACAGCGACATTTAGAGCAAGAGGGTAAGGACTGGAGAAGATGAAAGTTGTGTCATCAGCAAATAAGATTGGTTTAAGGTGTTGAGAGGCATTTGGAAGGTCATTAATGTAGATGAGAAAGAAGAGAGGGCCAAGTATGCTGCCCTGTGGAACACCGATGTTTATAGGTAGTTTCGGAGAAATGGAATTATTCACAGAAACATACTGGAGCCTGTCAGTAAGGTAGGACTGAAGGTAATGCAGGGAGTGACCTCTGACTCCATAATGATATTATTAAAGAAGAAGGTTTTGGTGGTTGACAGTGTCAAAAGCCTTACGTAGGTCCACAAATATCCCAACAGGGAACTCATTTTTATCAAGAGCTGCATGTATCAAGTTAATCATACTAATAAGTGCATCGTTAGTGCTTTTTAAGGGTCTGAAGCCATATTGACAAGAGCTTAGTATATTGTGTTTGGCTAGATAAGAGTAAAGCTGCGTGTAGATTAGTTTTTCAAATATTTTTGACAAGTTTGGCAGAATTGATATAGGTCTGAAGTTGTTGACATCAGTGAGATCACCACATTTATGGACTGGGGATACTCTCGCTTTTTTTTAGAATATCTGGAAAAGTTTGGAGTTCAAGTGACTTGTTGTAGAGCAATGCAATAGCAGGGGCTAAAGATCTGGGGACTTTTTTTTTTTGTAGATTAGAGTTGGTATCTCCGCAAGGGCACTAGACTTGGTCTTACTTGGTCTTAAGTCTCTACTGATTTTTTGTTCTCTCCACCAAACTTGTGTATCCTTCATGGCTATCTAGAGTTCTTTATTCTACTTCTTATTGTTTCATTTTTTTGTATACTTGCATTTATTGTTGTGTTTTGCTATAATAATTATCTAATTATAGCAGACTTAGTATTTATGTAAGCATCTACCTCAGTGTCTTAGTAAAATCTTGCTCATAAATTTAATCTTACCCTGTTATTTTTTATTTTTATTTTTATTATTAAGTTTAATTGTAATTTGATTTATACATCACTTATTGTAATTAATTATTGAGCTCATTTTGTTTTCTTAAGTTCATACTAATTATAGGTTCACAACTAAGCTATATTAAATAATTTATTTTTAAGATTATTTTTACTCTACGATTATTATTTGTCTCATTATTTTTGCTATATATTATTCCTGTCAGTCTACTGATTTTTTCTTCTCTCTTAACCTAACTTCTGTATCCTTCCTGGCTATCTGCGGTGATCTTTACTCTACTTCAAATTGTTTCTATTTTTTGTGTACTTACATTTATTGTTGTGTTTTGCTATAATTACTTTATATTTACTGCAGATTTAGTATTTAACTGTTCCTGTAATTGCTTATCTTATTGTATCGTGTCATTATTGCATCTATATGCTTACTGATATTGATCCTGATCGAAATCTTCTGTCTCATATCCACACAAATCAGCACATTGATCATCATTATTGCAGGTATTACACAGCAAATCTTGCAAAAAACAAACTCCTAAATAGCACCGGCTTATCAGTCTACAGCCAAAATGTTAGGTCACTTGGTAAACATTTTGATTATATAAATGCACTACTCACAGCACTAGGTACTAAATTATCATTCATAATTTTAACAGAAACTTGGCTAAGTAATGACTATACCCAACTCTACAACTTAGCTGGTTATAAAGCCATTCATAACTGCAGGCCTAATAAAAAAGGAGGTGGCACAGCAATATATTACAAAGATACCTTCATCTGCAATAGTGTCATTAGTGATAGAGACGACTATTGTGAATATACCTTTGCCAAGTTCTCCAGTAAATCCCTTAAATCCTTCCTGACTATCGGTGCCATCTATAGATTTCCTAATACCAACATAGCTCGATTCTCAGACAACGTAAGGAATCTTATCATAAATAACAATCTCAACAAAAATCACATCATTCTAGGAGGTGATTTCAATATTGACCTGGGTCTTCAAAATAACCCTCAAGTTGACTATTTCCGTAACAGCATGCACTCCTGTATGCTAATCCCCACAATCACCAAGCCCACCCGAGTCACTCAAACATCTGCCACTATCTTGGATCACTTATGGACTAATATAACAGCTCCCCTTACATCTGGGGTAATCTATGACAGAACAACTGACCACTATCCTACCTTCCTCATAGCAAACATGGACACAGTACCACCAGAAAGCAAGAAACTCTCATTCAGGCTACACAGTGAATCAGCTTTAGGCAATCTCTCTAATGCACTTCACAATATTAACTGGGAATCCGAATTCAATAATACACAGGATATAAACTCATTAACTACCCTCTTTCTCTCCAAAACTCTAAGCCTCTACAACACTCACTGTCCCCCTCCTTACCAAACAAGTAACTGATAAAAGAAAAAACAATCCGTGGCTCACAAGTGGCATAATCAAATCAATCAACAAAATACATGAATATGAAAAGAAATTTAGGATTGGCCTAGTTACAAAGGAAGTAGTTAAAAGGTACTCATCAGTGCTTACCAGTATCATAACAAAAGCTAAACTTTCATATTATGTGAATAGAGTCAAAGAAGTAAAAGGCAACATGAAAAGCACATGGAATACCATCTCTAATATCCTAGGAACTAAACAACACTCCCATAACCAGATAACACTCTCTAAGAATGGCCTTACACCGTCAACTGACTTAAAAATGGCAAATGAATTTAATAGCTTCTTTTCATCGGTTGTGGGATTTTACCTTGCCAGTAAAATCCCACAGACTCAGACACATATCAACACATATCTCTCAGGCAGCTATCCAAACTCTCTTTTTCTTTCAGCAGTCAGCCCGTCAGATGTTGTGTCCATCATACACTCACTAAAAACCAAAGCTGGGAACATCAGTGAAATTCCATCCATTGTATACAAGAGCGCCTCCAATGCCCTTGCTCTGCTCTTCAACAAATCCCTTGAGTGCCATACTTTCCCTGATATCCTTAAAAAAGCAAGAGTAACGCCAGTTCATAAAGGAGGTAATCCGGCAGACATAATCAATTATAGACCAATATCAAACCTACCCATACTATCAAAAATATTTGAAAAAATTATCTACAAACAGCTCTATACGTATCTCGTAAAATTCGACATTCTTAGCCCCTGTCAGTTTGGCTTCCGCTCCCAGAAAGAGTACCAACGATGCAATTATTAGTCTCCTTGATATAATTTACTCAGCCCTAGACAAAAATGAGTTTCCGATTGGACTCTTCATTGACCTGAGAAAGGCCTTTGATACTGTTAATCACAATTACCTCTTACGTAAACTCCATCATTATGGAATCCGAGGCTATGCACTGGACTATATCCAATCCTATCTTAGTGATAGACACCAGTGTGTACCCATCAATAATATAACCTCTCCCACTCTACCAATAACCGTTGGAGTGCCACAGGGCAGCGTCTTGGGACCTTTCCTATTTCTTATATACATCAGTGATCTGCCTAATGTCTCTAACATTCAGAAACCTATTTTGTTTGCTGATGATACTACTCTCATCTACTCCAACCCCAACCCACATACACTAAATGATGTTGTTAATAATGAACTAAAAAAAGTCCACTTATGGATGTCAACCAACAAACTAACACTTAACATAGAAAAGACCTACTACATCTTATTTGGAAGCAAATCTACAAATGCAATTTAGCTTCAGATAGATAATGTAAACATTAGCAATAAAAATGATGGAAAGTTTCTTGGCCTATTCCTAGACAAGAGACTCAACTTCAGCACCCACATACAACACATAACTAAGAAAGTCTCTAAAACAGTTGGGATACTCTCCAAAATCAGATATTATGTACCTAAATCTGCTCTCATCTCACTATATTATGCACTAATCTATCCCTATCTTAATTATGGTATCTGTGCATGGGGTTCATCCACTGCAAACCACCTCAAGTCCATCACCCAACAAAAATCTGCTATCAGAATAATAACAAATTCTGCTTTCAGACAACACTCAGCCCCCTTGTTTAACTCCCTAAACATGCTAAACATAATCTCACCCCACAAATTCTCTTGTGTTAATTACATTTACAAAACCCTGTTCTTAAATGCAAATCCTGCTCTGAAACTCTTCCTGGACAAATGCAATAGGACCCATTATCACCACACCAGAAATAAATATCTCTTTGATATCCCCAGAGTCAAACTTAATCTGTGTAAACACTCTATGTAAATAAAGGGACCCAGTTTATGGAACTCACTCCCTAATGAATTGAAAAGCTGAACAACATACACATCATTCAAAAACAAAACTAAAAAGTACCTAATTTCATCATCGTAGTTTTTTACCTTTTGCTTTAAAATTACACTGTATCTATTGCTACCCAATCTCCCAATCCGTATGTACCCAATCTGAACATCTTTACCTTTGTGATCATTGCTGTCTTCTTGTAAATAAATAAATAAAATAAATAAATAAATGTTTATTTAGGTAAGGTACATACATACAAGAGATTTTACAAAGTTTGTTGGATTAATAGATAGAGCTAGTACATACAATGCCTATAGCCACTATTACGCAAAGTGTTTCGGGCAGGAAAAACAATAATGACTAAAGCTTAATACTAATGGGTATAAAGAATAAAATGTGTTGAGAACAAATCAAAATAGAGGTAAAAGAGGGGGGAACATGGCTGAAAAAGCAGCACAAATACATTTACAAATTATTACAGACAATTACATTCAAACAGCGTTGTTTTGAAAAAAAACAGACATGGGTTGACAACAGAGGGGTAAGGTAGGTTACAGGGAATTTATTAGGTTTATTATATGTGCTATCAATCTGCTGTATGGTGTCTATTAATCTGTTTAAATTACTAATCAAGTTGCCAATGTAATCAATGAGAGCTTTAATATACCAAGTGCTTTACTATACTTACTAATCTCTCTCATCTCATTTTTTTCTTGCAATGTATCTGTTATCATTTTATTAATTCTGCTAGAATTTACCTACTTAATTAAAATTATCTCTTAGATTAAGGACCTGCCCGAAACGCTGCGCGTACTAGTGGCTTTACAAGATTGTAAATACTATGCTATTGTATTCTCTCAAACCCAATGTACCTTCTTGTATATAAATAAATAAAATAAAATAAAAAAACTAAAATAAGGGAAAGGATTACCTCATTTACATCAGTGGATTTAGCGGGCATTAGGTACAGAGACTGTATTACACATCATAAAAATCTTTGAGAGAGTACTAAGAAGTAAGTTCACAAAACACATGGAATCCCATCATCTCCATAACCCTGGACAACATGGTTTCAGAACAGGGCGCTCTTGCTTATCACAGTTGCTGGACCACTATGACATGGCCTTAGATGCCATGGAAAACAGACAAAATGCTGATGTAATTTACACAGATTTCGCAAAAGCTTTTGATAAATGTGACCATGGTGTTATTGCACATAAAATGCGTTCAAAAGGAATTACCAGAAAAATAGGCAGATGGATCTACAATTTCCTGACTAACAGAACCCAATGCGTAATAGTCAACAAAATAAAATCCAGCCCATCAACCGTGAAGAGCTCAGTCCCCCAGGGTACTGTGCTTGCTTCAGTACTTTTCCTCGTCCTCATATCGGACATAGACAAAGATACAATCTATAGTACCATATCATCCTTTTCAGATGACACTAGGATTTTTATGAGAGTACACAACATAAAGGACACGTCAAACCTCCAATCAGATGTAAATCAGGTCTTTCTATGGGCTACAGAAAATAATATGGTGTTTAAAGAAGATAAGTTCTAGCTCATGCGCTACGGAAAAAATGAAAATATAAAAACGGAAACCACGTACAAAACACGGTCAAATCATAACATAGAACGAAAAAGCAATGTAAAGGATCTGGGTGTACTCATGTCGGAAGACCTTACTTTTAAAGAACACAATAAAGTAGCCATCACAACTGCAAGAAAAATGACAAGTTGGATAACAAGAACCTTTCACACTAGAGATGCTATACCAATGATGATACTCTTCAAAACGCTAGTGCTTTCTAGAGTGGAATACTGCTGCACAATGACAGCCCCTTTCGAAGCTGGAGAAATTGCTGACCTGGAGAGCATGCAGAGATCCTTTACTGCTAGAATCCACTTAGTAAAACATCTAAACTATTGGGACCGACTAAAGAGCCTAAATCTGTATTCTCTTGAGCGCAGGTGGGAGAGATACATAATAATAATTTACACGTGGAAAATAGTAGAGGGGCTGGTCCCTCTGGACCTGCACACAGAAATAACATCACTTTAGACCAGAAGGCATGGCAGGATGTGCTGAATACCCCCGTTGAAGAGCAGAGGTGCAACAAGTACTCTGAGAAGAGGCCTAAAACTGTTCAACACGCTTCCTCTACACATAAGGGGTATAACTGGCCAACCCCTCACAGTGTTCAAGAGAGAACTCGATAAGCACCTCCAAAGGATACCTGATCAACCAGGCTGTGATTCATACGTCAGGCTGCAAGCAGTCGCGTCCAACAACCTGGTTGACCAGTCCAGCAACGAGAAGGCCTGGTCGACGACCGGGCCGCGGGGTCGCTAAGCCCCCGAAATCTCCAAGATAACCTCAAGGTAGCCCAAAATAATGCTATGAGACCTGCCCTGGGAGCCCCTGTGTGGACCAGGCTTGAAATCTAAGCCTGGAAATGGGTTTTGCCTCTCTTCAAGAAAGAATATCTCAAAGAACAACTACAATTATCAGTAAGATAATTGATTTCCCCTGATCCAATCCCAGTACGACATGCCTTGGTTGTTGGACTTGGCCTAAACAACGGAAACTGTTAGGATTAAGTACTACTGATGTTAAGTGTAGCGTCTCCGTGGTGTAGTGGTAAGACACTCGCCTGGCGTTCCGCGAGCGCTATGTCATGGGTTCGTATCCTGGCCGGGGAGGATTTACTGGGCGCAATTCCTTAACTGTAGCCTCTGTTTAACGCAACAGTAAAATGTGTACTTGGATGAAAAAACGATTCTTCGCGGCAGGGGATCGTATTCCAGGGACCATAGGATTAAGGACTTGCCCGAAACGCTACGCGTACTAGTGGCTGTACAAGAATGTAACAACTCTTGTATATATCTCAAAAAAAAAAAAAAAAAAAAAAAAAAAAAAAAAAAAAAAAAAAAAAAAATGTTTGGAAGGAAGGAAGGAAATTATCAGGGGGAGAGCGCCAAGCCATTACGACTATATATGGCTTTGCGCTCTCCCCTGATAATTTCCTTCCTTCTTTCCAGAAGGAAGGAAATTATGGAAGGAAGGATGTTTGGAGTAAATGCTCTTTTGTTTATAATCTTGTAAACAGTAAGTTATGTACTTTATACTTGTTGTTTGTTGTTGTTGTTGTTTACAATAAACCATGTGAACGAAGCTGGTTTCTCTCTCCGACTTCAAACATAACAGTGGCGACGAGGAGGGTTAAACACCTAAGGAAGAGTGTCGGGGTATGCGACGAGGTGTGAGGATCAGGAGAGAGCAGGGTACGTCGTGTGGACGGGTGGACGCATCGTATACAACAGAGAGTTGAGCAACCCACCGTGGCCAAGGTTACTCCACTCATCTCAATGGAGCCGTTTACCCCTACCAAGATCTCGTTGGACCTGTGGCTCAGCCTGCTGGAAGCAAACTTTCAGTACCGGGAGATTAAGGAGGACGCCAGCAAGAAAGCGGTACTCTTAGTTTCATTGGGTTCTGAAGTGTATAGTGTTTTTGGAAACGTGTGTGCACCAGAGCTACCCCACATGAAGACCTATGTAGACCTGATTACCCTACTTAAACGTCATTATGTAGTGAAACCTTCATATCACAGGAGTTTGATGGATTTCCAGAAGAGGACGAAAAAGCAGCAGGAATCCATGTAGGATTTATATGTAGAATTGAAGGCTTTGGCTAACCACTGCAACTTCAGAGTACAGTTTGACGGCAGGGTTAGGGACCAGTAGTTCATGGCAGTAGAAAATGAAATATATTTCCCTAACCCGGTGGCAGAAAACTTGAATCTACAATCGATGACTTCATTAACAGTGCTCGAGAAGATATTGAACCTGTAAAGGGCTTTTGGAAGTAAGACATCTACTCAAGAAATTATGGTCGTACAGGGCCAGACCAGATGTAAACACTGTGGATACAATCACAGTAGTAGCAAGTGCAAGTTTAGTGCCTATATATGCAACTTTTGTAACAAGGAGGGACACTTGCAGAGAGTGTGAAGGGAATATCTGAATAGGAACAGCAAGGCCTGGGAGAGGAGACGACCAGAGAATACAGGAAGAAGAGGTAGTGGTACTGTGGTCCAGGCAGTAGAGGAAGGTAAACCGTCTGGAGAAGTTGCAGGTGAGGAAAGCAGACTATATTCGGTGAAAGAAAAGGTATGTTCAGTGAAGTGACAAGTGGTGAATTTTGTAATTAATGGGAAGTTAAAACTGGTTGAAACCCTTGGAACTGGACATTGGTGCTGCAGTGTCAACATTGTCTAGAGATTGGACAGATACCTTGCAATTGAATGTAAAACTAGGTAAAAATCATTAAGTGTATATGATAATATACCGATTAAAGTCTATGGCACGGTGTCGGCAAAAGTAGGCTATAAGGGAAAAGAAATTGTCCAGGATTTTTATGTAGTGGATTTACATAATCCTAGCCTATGTGATAAGGATCTCATGGAAAAAGTGGGAATTTTCTTGGCAGGCCTAGATGAATTGTCGATAGTTAAAACAATTAAAAGTGCTGAACATATGTTAGATAAATATTCAGTGGAGGCAGATAAGGCAATTTATAGCATGGTGACAAAAATTCACCTGAAAAGTGGGCTTCACCTAAATTTTTCAATGTGAGAACAGTGCCGTTTCATTACAAGCAATTGGTAGAATCAGCCGTTGAAAAGCATGTGGCAGAGGGGATCTTAGAGCCAATTACATAGTGAGTGGGCAGCCCTTATTGTACCAGTGTTGAAAGCAGATCGGAAATCCACGAGAATCTGTGCAGATTTTAAGGAATTAAATAACCGCATTCATTGTGAGAAGTACCCTTTACCTAAGACAGATGAGTTGTTGTCAGTGGTCTGCAAGGGGGGCAATCTTTTCTAAGATTGACCTGAAAGATGCTTACTTGCAAATTCCTGTAGAGGAGGAGAGCCAGAAATTGTTGGTGATTAATACCCACAAGGGGTTATTTAAGTATAAAAGACTTCCTTTTGGACTCTCCTTGTCTCCAACAATTTTTCAGAGATTCATGTCCCAGTTGGTAGTAAACATGGAAGGTGTAGCTAGTTTTTTAGATGACATTATTGCATGCGGAGAGAATGAGGAAGAGCATGATGCTAGATTAGAACTAGTTTTGAATTTCCTGCAAGAGCACAATGTGAAGATTAATAAAGGTAAAACAACATTGAAGACCCAGGCCATTGAATACCTGGGGTACCATATTCCAGGTAGGGGCTTTACTCCTTTTCACAAAAATGTAGCTGCTATAGTAGATGCCCCAGCCCCAACATACAAATACAAATGCAAATACAAATATTTATTCAGGTAAAGTAAATACATACAAGGTGGAATACAAGTTGATGGATTTATAGATAGAGCTAGTACATATAATGCCTAAAGCCACTATTACGCAAAGCGTTTCGGGCAGGAAAAACACAAAGACTAAAACTTAATATTAATTAAGATTAAAGTATAAATTGTGTTGAGAAAAAAATAAGAAAAATGAAAAAAAGGGGGGGAGGGGAAACATGGCAGAAAAAAAACAAAAATACAATTTGGTCAACAAACAGCATTGTTTAAAATCGTAGTCATGGGTTGACATTTAGGGGGTGAGGTAGGTTACATTGAGTTAATTAGGTAGCACTTAGTTTTTATCTTAAACTGGTTGGGAGAGATACAGTCTTTAACATAATTGGGAATGTCATTCCACATTCGAGGTCCCTTGATTTGTTGAGCATTTCTAGTTTGACTAAGTCGTACTCTTGGAATATCAAATAGGTATTTGTTTCTGGTGTGGTGCTCATGGGATCTGTTACAACCTTCTAGGAAGCTTTTAAGGTCAGGATTGACATTACAGTTCAGCGTTTTATATATATAAAATACACATGAGAGGATGTGCAGTGACTTAATATCTAACATTTTTTATATCTAACATTATTGATGGTTGAAAAGCTGTCCAACTTTTGCGTCATTCAAAAACAAAACTAAAAAGTACCTAATTTCATCTTCATAGTTTTTTACCTTTTGCTTTAAAATTACGCTGCATCTATGGCTACCCAATCTCCCAATCCTTATGTACCCAATCTGAACATCTTTACCATTGTGATCATTGCTGTCTTCTTATATGTGCTATCAATCTGCTGTATGGTGTCTATTAATCTTGTTTAAATTACCAATCAAGTTGTCAATGTTTATTTATTTTTATTTATTTATTTATTTATATATATACAAGAAGGTACATTGGGATTGTGAGGATACATAGCATAGTAATTACATTCTTGTAAAGCCACTAGTACGCGCAGCGTTTCGGGCAGGTCCTTAATCTAAGAAACTTTTAAGTAGGTAAATACTTGCAAAATTTATAAAAATGATAACAGTTACATAGCATGAAAAAAAATAAAAGATGAGAGAAAAATTATAGGTATATTAAAGTACATAAGTAGCTCAGAATGATTGTAATGGCAGCTTGAATGGTAGTTTAACAAAACTTAGCAGGCACAATACAGCATATGGCTAACACATAAAAGAAGAGTCTGTCCGGAATAAATAAATATTTTTATTTATTTATTATAAGACAGCAATGAACACAATGATAAAGTTGTTTGGATTAAGTACATAAAGATTGGGAGATTGGGTGACATTAGATACAGAGCAAATTTAAAGCTCAGTGTAGGAAACTATGAAGATGAAATTAGGTACTTTTTGTTTTTGTTTTTAAATGAGGCAAAAGTTTGACAGCTTTTCAATTCACTAGGGAGTGAGTTCCATAGACTAGATCCATTAATCTGCATACAGTGTTTACACAGACTAAGTTTGACCCTGGGGATATCAAAGATATATTTATTTCTGGTGTGGTGATAATGGGTCCTATTACATCTGTCCGGGGAGAGTTTCAGAGCATGGTTTGCATTTAAGAACAGGGTTTTGTAAATGTAGTTGACACAAGAGAATGTGTGAAGAGTGTTAATATTTAGCAAGTTAAGGGATTTAAACAAGGGAGCTGAGTGTTGTCTGAAAGCAGAGTTTGTTATTATTCTGATAGCAGATTTTTGCTGGGTGATGATGGGCTTAAGGTGGTTTGCAGTGGTAGACCCCCATGCACAGATACCATAATTAAGATAGGGATAGATTAGTGCATAATATAGTGAGAGGAGAGCAGAGTTAGGAACATAATATCTTATTTTGGAGAGTATTCCAACTGTTTTAGAGACTTTCTTAGTTATGTGTTGAATGTGGGTGCTGAAGTTGAGTCTCTTGTCTAGGAATAGGCCAAGAAACTTGCCATCATTTTTATTACTGATGTTAATGTTGTCTATCTGTAGCTGAATTGCATTCGATGATTTGCTTCCAAATAAGATGTAGTAAGTCTTTTTTATGTTAAGTGTTAGTTTGTTAGTTGACATCCATAAGTGGACTTTTTTTAATTCATTATTCACAACATTATTTAGTGTTTGTGGGTTGAGGTCTGAATAGATGAGGGTAATATCATCAGCAAACAATATAGGTTTAAGAATATTAGAATCATTAGGTAGATCATTGATGTATATAAGAAATAGAAGAGGTCATAAGTTGCTGCCCTGTGGCACTCCAACGGTTATTGGTAGAGTGGAAGAGGTTGTATCATTGATGGTTACACATTGGTGTCTGTCACTAAGATAGGATCAGATATAGTCAAGGGCAAGGCCTCGGATTCCATAATGCTGGAGTTTAAGTAAGAGGTAATTGTGATTAACAGTATCAAAGGCTTTTCTTAGGTCAATGAAGAGTCCAATTGGAAACTCATTTTTGTCAAGGGATGAGTAGATTACGTCAAGGAGACTAATGATTGCATCATTGGTGCTCTTTTGGGACCGGAAGCCAAACTGGCAGGGGCTGAGTATGTCGAATTTTACGAGGTAGGAATAAAGCTGTTTGTAGATAATTTTTTCAAATATTTTTGATAGAATGGGTAGATTTGATATTGGTCTATAATTGTTTATGTCCGCCGGATTGCTTCCTTTATGGACTGGCGTTACTCTTGCTTTTTTAAGGATATCAGGGAAGGTGTGGCACTCTATAGATTTGTTGAACAGTAGTGCTATGGGTGGCGCAAGGGCATGGGAGGCTCTCTTGTACACAATGGATGGATTTTCACTGGTGTTCCCTGCCTTGGTTTTTAGAGAGTGTATGATGGACACAACATCTGCCGGGCTGACTGGTGAAAGGAGAAGAGAGTTTGGATAGCTGCCTGAGAGATATGTGTTAATATGTGTCTGAGTCTGAGGGATTTTTCTGGCAAGAATAGCACCAACCGATGAAAAGAAGCAATTAAATTCATTTGCCATTTCTAAATCAGTTGACGGTGTATATCCCTATAGAGTTTTATTTGGTTATGGGAGTGTTGTTTAGTTCCTAGGATACTAGAGATGGTTTTTCATGTGCTTTTCATGTTGGCTTTTGCTTCATTGAATCTATTCACATAATATGAAAGTTTTGCCTTTCTTATGATACTGGTAAGCATTGATGAGCACCTTTTAACTACTTCATTTTTAACTAGGCCAATCCTGAGTTTCTTTTCATATTCATGTTTCTTGTTGATTGAGTTGAGAATGCCACTTGTGAGCCATGGACTGTTTAATCTTTTGTCAGTTACTTGCTTGGTAAGAAGGGGGCAATGAAGGTTGTAGAGGCTTAGAGTTTTGGAGAGGAAGAGGTTAGCTAATGCATTTATATCCTGAGCATTATTGAATTCAGAATCCCAGTTAATATTGTGAAGTGCATTTGTAAGATTGCCTAAAGCTGATTCACTGTGTAACCTGAATGTAAGTTTCTTGCTTTTTGGTGGTGTTATGTCCATGTTCGCTATGAGAAAAGTAGGATAATCGTCAGTTGTTCTGTCGTAGATTATACCAGATACAAGGGGAGCTGTTATGTTAGTCCATAAGTGATCCAAGGTAGTGGCTGATGTTTGAGTGACTCGGGTAGGTTTGGTGACTTTTGGGGATTAGCATACAGGCGTTCATGCTGTTAAGGAAATAGTTAACTTGAGAGCAATTTTGTTGACCCAGGTCAATATTGAAGTCTCCTCCCAAAATGATGTGGTTTTTGTTGAGATTGTTGTTTATAATGAGATTCCTTAGGTTATCTGAGAATGAAGCTATGTCAGTATTGGGAAATCTATAGATGGCTCCAATAGTCAATGAGGATTTAAGGGATTTAATTGTAAACTGAGCAAAAGTATATTCACAGTAGTCATATCTATCACTATATGACACTGTTACAGATAATTGTATCTCGGTAATATATAGCTGTGCCACCACCTTTTTTATTAGGCCTACAGTTGTGAATGGCTTTATAACCAGCTAAGTTGTAGAGTTGGGTATAGTCTTTATTTAGCCAAGTTTCTGTTAAAATAATGAACGATAAGTTAGTACCTAGTGCTGTGAGTAATGCATTTATATCGTCAAAATGTTTACCAAGTGATCTAACATTTTGGTTCTAAACTGATAAGCCGGTGCTATTTTGGAGTTTATTTTTTGCCTGGTGTGCTGTGTAATACTTGCAATAATGATGATCAGTGTGCTGGTTGGTGTAGATATGAGACAGAAGATTTAGATCAGGATCAATATCAGTGTGCATGGAAATGCAGAGGGATCACGATACAATAAGACAAACAATACAGAAACAGATAAATACTAAATCTGCTGTAAAAACAAAGTAATTATAGCAAAACACAAGAATATTAGCAAATACAATAAAATAGTAACAAATTAGAAGTAAAACAAAGATCCAATAGATAGTCAGGAAGGACACAGAAGTTAGATAAAAGAAAAAAAACAAAAAATCAGTGAAGACTGACTATATAAATGTAAAATAAAAAATAATAATCATAAAGTTAAATGATCTTAAAGATAATTAGCTTAGTAATGGTTAGTTAAAATCCTATAATTAGTATGAACTTAAGAAAACAAAGTGAGCTCAAATTCAAAAAAAGAAAAAAAAGACATATAAATCTAAGTGAATCTAGGAATTTACTCTAATTTAAATCTAAGTGAAAAATAAACAAGGTGAGATTATATTCATGTGGAAGATTTTACTATGATACTGAGGTAGATGCTTATATAAACAATTATACTATTAATTAATGCCAATAAATGATTACTAAGAAACAAATTCCAAGTTACTTTAAATATAACAGGGTAATAATGAACCCTAAGTTTAGTGACAAGGGGATTAACTAAGAACATATAATTATGAGTAAAAAACAAGAAATGTCATCAACAAAGATGATAAAAATAAAAGAATAAAAATAAAAAACCTTTGGAAAGGAAAGGCAGAGCTTAGTACACTTAGGTAGTATATGAGACTACAATTTATGTTCTGGTTATTCAGCTGTTATCCCACAGTCATCCAGGAAAGAAGTGAGGTGTGCCTCAGTGGTTATGACACAAGTTTTTCCAGTGTCAGTCTTCCTAGCTATTATTTTACCATCTCGCACAAAACAATGTTTGATTGCAGTGGATCTTTTGCAGATTCTACGTAGCTTTGTACGTACGTCGTACGTCTTTTTACGTAATCTACGTAATAAGAGATTTTGTCTGAATCTGGTTAGGCATTCGTTCACATAAACAGTGGATTTCTTAGCTGACTTGACGTCACTTGCTTCGATTGAATAATTCATCTTAGTACGCAATTCCTGGATCACGATGGCAGCACAGTCTTCTCCGTCAGTTTCATGGGAAAAATCATGTGATGAGATGATGACAGAATCAAGAAGCTTAAGTTGGTCTGATTCGTCTTGGGTTGCAGTGTGTTGCTGTTGTAGGGAGTTTAAATAATTCTCAAAATTTTGTAACATCTCTTCTTGCTTCCTAGAGGTTTCTGCTGGTTTAAAGTTAGTAACCGAAATCTGAAGAGAGCTTAATTCCTGCTCGAGGTGGCCGACTCTGGCAGACAGATCTTGGTTAATCTTGAGCATGGCCAAAGCTTCCCTCTGTAGTTTCATTATCAAGTCCGACTGCTCACGGATTACAGACATTTGATCATCATGTATCTGAGTCAATAATTTGAGCCATGGATTATCAGCGAAACGCTTGAAGTCGGAACATGGGGAGCAGCTAGTTTAAGTTGTTCCATATGGTTACATAAATGTTGCATCGCTCGAGTCGGTGACGACGCTCCACTCAGCTAGGATGGTTTGTTATTGTTGTCGATGGGAGAGTCGGTACCCCCCACCCCCCCCCCCTGTGGCCACTAAGGGAAAGCAGCATTATTCCTGTTGCTAGCTTGGCTGGTTGGGTTCATCCTGATCGGTGTGCTATCTTTCTTTGCAGCCTTGCCGAGCTTAGGTTTGTTTTGCATGGTAGCAGGAGAAATGTAGACAGGCAAGTGGGGTAGACTCGATGTGGCAGCAGCGAATGTCAGGTTCAGCTTCCTCCAGGGAGCAACACTAATGAGGTCGAGAAGCGCTAGTAGGTCGGTGTTGTCGTATATTTCGGTCACATTTAGGTCACTGGGTACTTAGCTGCGTTCTGTGGATGTTACATCATGTTTAGGTTGTTGTGGGCTCAAGGAGCAGCTGATAAAGTTGAAGGGGCAACAGGGTCGACTGGAGTGGACGAGCGTTCGAGTTAGAATCAATCTAATCAATCAATCAATTAATTAGAATCAATGTAATCAATCAGAGCTTTAATATACCAATGTGCTTTACTATACTTACTAATCTCTCTCATCTCATTTTTTTTCTTGCAATGTATCTGTTATCATTTTATTAATTCTGCTAGAATTTACCTACTTAAAATTATCTGAGATATATACAAGAGTTGTTACATTCTTGTACAGCCACTAGTACGCGTAGCGTTTCGGGCAAGTCCTTTATCCTATGGTCCCTGGAATACGATTCCCTGCCGCGAAGAATCGTTTTTTCATCCAAGTACACATTTTACTGTTGCGTTAAACAGAGGCTACAGTTAAGGAATTGCGCCCAGTAAATCCTCCCCGGCCAGGATACGAACCCATGACATAGCGCTCGCGGAACGCCAGGCGAGTGTCTTACCACTACACCACGGAGACTGTAAATCTGTTAGATTAGGGACCTGCCAGAAACGCTGCGCGTACTATATAGTGGCTTTACAAGATTGTAGATACTATGCTATGTATTCTCTCAAACCCAATGTACCTTCTTGTATATAAATAAATAAATAAATAAATAAATAAATAAATAAATAAATAAATAAATAGCATATTCAGAGATTTGAGTAAGGGTACCGAGTGATGTCTGGGGCCAGAGTTAGAAATTGTCCTAATAGCAGCTTTGTGTTGAGTAATTAATAATAATAATAATAATAATAATAATAATAATTTTTATTTAGGCAAAGGTACATACATAAAGAGATTTTACAAAGTTTGTTGGCTTTATAGATAGGAGCTAGTACATACAATGCCTAAAGCCACTATTACGCAAAGCGTTTCGGCCAGGAAAAAACACTACTGACTAAAGCTTAAAACTAATGGGTAAAAAGAAAAAAAATGCGTTGAGTACAAATAAAAATAGAGGTAAAAGAGGGGGGAAACATTGTTGAAAAAACAGCACAAATACAATTACAAATTATTACAGAAAATTACATTAAAACAGCGTTGATTTGTAAAACAAAAAAAAAAAAAAAAACATACATGGGTTGACAATAGAGAGGTAAGGTAGGTTACAGGGAATTTATTAGGTATAGCTTCGTTTTTAACTTAAACTGGTTGAGAGAGGTACTGACTTTAACATGGTTGGGAAGGTCATTCCACATCCTGGGCCCCTTGATTTGTAGAGCATTTCTGGTTTGATTAAGTCGTACTCTAGGAGTATCAAAACTGTATTTATTTCTGGTGTGGTGCTCATGGGTTCTGTTACAACCTTCTATGAAGCTTTTGAGATCAGGATTGGCATTACAATTTAGCGTTTTGTATATGTATAATACACATGAGAGAATGTGCAGTGACTTAATGTCTAACATATTCAGAGATTTGAGTAGGGGTACCGAGTGATGTCTGGGGCCAGAGTTGGATATTGTCCTAATAGCAGCTTTGTGTTGAGTAATTAGAGGACGTAAGTGATTTTGGGTAGTAGAGCCCCAAGCACAAATACCATAGTTGAGATATGGATAGATAAGGGAGTAATAGAGAGTCACCAGGGCAGGGCGTGGTACATAATATCTGATCTTAGAAAGAATGCCCACAGTTTCTGAAACTTTTTTTGATATGTTTAGAATGTGTCCCTGGAAATTCAGCTTGTGGTCAATGAGAATGCCAAGGAATTTGCCATCTAATTTGTTACAAATTTGGGTATTGTTTATTTTGAGATTTATTTGATTAGAGGATTTATTGCCAAACAGAATATAGAAAGTTTTGTCAATGTTAAGGGTGAGTATGTTGGCAGTTAGCCACAGATGGACTTTATTTAGCTCAGTATTTACTGTGGCATTTAGAGCAAGGGGATCAGGACTGGAGTAAATGAAGGTTGTGTCGTCAGCAAATTGGATTGGTTTGAGGTGTTGGGAGGCATTTGGAAGGTCATTAATGTAGATGAGAAAGAGGAGAGGGCCAAGTATGCTGCCCTGGGGAACACCAATGTTGATGGGTAGGGTGGGCGAAATTGTATTATTCACAGAAACACATTGGAGCCTGTCAGTAAGGTAGGATTTGAGGTATTGTAGGGAGTGTCCTCTGACACCATAATGATGTAATTTAAGAAGAAGGTTTTGGTGGTTGACAGTATCGAAAGCTTTACGCAGGTCCACAAATAACCCAACAGGGAACTCATTTTTATCAAGAGCTGTATGAATCGAGTTAAGCATACTAATAAGTGCATCGTTAGTGCTTTTTTTGGGCCTGAAGCCATATTGGCAAGGGCTAAGTATATTGAGTTTGGCTAGATATGAGTAAAGCTGCTTATAGATTAGTTTTTCAAAATTTTTTGACAAGTTTGGCAGGATTGATATAGGTCTGTAGTTGTTAACATCTGTGAGATCACCACATTTGTGGACAGGCGTTACTCTCGCTTTTTTTAGAATATCTGGAAAGGTTTGGAGTTCAAGTGACTTGTTGAAGAGCAAAGCAATAGCAGGGGCTAAAGATCTGGAGGCTTTTTTGTAGATTAAAGTTGGTATCTCCTCAAGGGCACCAGACTTGGTTTTAAGGGAAAGGATTATCTCATTGACGTCAATGGAATTAATAGGCTTTAGGTACAGAGACTGGGGATAGTTCCCTGTAAGATAGTCCTTAATGTCAGTACTGGAAGATGGAATATCATTAGCAAGGGATGAACCAATGGAAGAGAAGAACCTATTGAACTCAATAGCAGAATCAGAGGCTGAAAGCTGACCATCGTTATTAGACAGGAGAGTCGGTTTGTTATTTAAAGACTTTTTTGATCCCAATATTTGTGAAATTGTTCTCCATGTTTGTTTAATGTTGCTCTTTATTTGGGTAAATTTATCTTCGTAGTATTTAGTTTTGTCTCGTCTAATTATCTTAGATAGCAATAATGAGTAATTCTTTGAGAATTCTTTGGAGACAATCCCTAACCTATACTTTTTCTCAAGGTCATGTTTATTATTAATAGATTTAAGTATTCCCTTTGTAAGCCAGGGATTGTTAAGCCTTTTGGTTGTGACTTGTTTTGTAAGCATAGGACAGTGAGTATTATAAAGGCTAAGAGTTATTTGAAGAAAAGATTGAGCTGCTAGGTTGATGTCCTCTATGTTACCTAACTCGGACTCCCAGTTGACATTATCAGTAGCAGTTATAAAATTGTCTATAGCAGTTTCATTGTGTAGTCTAAAACGTATCTCTCTTGACTCAAGAGGTGGTTTGCTAATGTTAGTTAAGAGAAATGTGGGGTAATGGTCTGTAGTGCTATCGGTGATTATACCTGAAGTAAGCGGAGAGGTTATATTTGTCCAGATGTGATCAAGAGTCGTGGCAGTGCTATTAGTGATTCTAGTAGGTCTAGTGATTAAGGGTATGAGGAAGCAGGAATTCATACAGTTGAGGAAGCTAACAGCAGTAGGGTGTTCTGGCTCGCAGAGGTCAATATTAAAGTCCCCTGCAATAATTAGGTGGTTTTTGTTCAGTCTGTTATCAAGTATTAGATTTCTAAGGTTTGAGTTGAATTCGGACACATCAGTGTTAGGAATTCTATAAACTGCACCCACAGACAGGATAGACTCGGCACCCTTGACTCTGAAGCTGGCGAAGATATACTCCCCATAGCAGTCTCTAGTTCTAATTTCTTTTAAGCATGTTAGTTCTTGGTGGTAGTAAAGAGCAGTGCCACCACCTCTCTGAAGTTGACGACAGTTGTGGATTGCTGAGTAGTTAGGCATGTTAAAGAGTTGAGTAGTATCATCTTTCAACCATGTTTCAGTAAGTATAATAAAAGAGAAATTGTTGTCAATAGCTTCAATCAAGGCACTAACATCATCGAAGTGTTTGCCTAGGGATCTAACGTTCAAATTGATTACAGAGATATTGTGACTATGAGTTAATACATTGTTTACATCATGTGCTGCAAAATATCTGCAATTTAGATCATTAAAATGATTATTGTCATAGATAGTGGATAAGAGGTTAAGTTCTGGGTCTATACTTGACTGCATAAAAAAAAACTGATTGCCGGAAAAACAAGAAAAACAAAAAGAAATAAATGTACACAATACTGTAACAAACACAAAAGGGGCTTACAGGGGTACAATGGAGTATGGCTAGGCTAGGAAACCTAGGTAATGAATGAGATTAAAGAAAAAAACATATAAACATGGACTATACAAAACACAAGATATAGATATACAAAACAAAAATATAAACAAGACTAAGCAATACCAAAAAAATTGAGCAAAAATGAAAAATGAGGTAGATTGCTTACAGGTACTCTCAGGTACACTGTAAGTAACAATAGACAGAAAATATATATCAATATAGAAAAGAATGTCACAATACAATAAGATAACAATTACATGAACAGATGAAAAACAAATCTGCTGTAAAATAGGAAGTAATTATAGCAAAACAAATATAATAATATAACAATACAATAAGAGCTTACAAAGTATTGAGTCTGCTAAATTAGAGAATAATTATGGCAAGACACAACAATAAATGCAAGCAAACAAGGAATTGAAACAATTTGAGGTAGAATTAAGGTCACTAGATAGCCATGGAGGATACACAAGTTTGGCGGAGAGAACAAAAAATCAGTAGAGACTGTCAAGATGAATATATAAACAAATTTGACAAATGATAATTGTAAAGTAAATAAATCTTAAAGATAATAAATTTTATTAAGCTTAGTTTTAACTTATAATTAGTATGAACTTAATTAAAAGAACAAAAATGAGATCAATAATTGATTTCAATAAATGACATAGATCAATACAAATAAATTTAAAATATAAATGGAATAGGGTAAGATTAGATTTAAGAGTAAAATTTTGCAATGAAACTAAGGTAGATGCTTGCATAAGTGCATGGAGACTTGATGGATTATTTAGGAAATTATAGGAATAGGAGAACATCAGGTAAATGGGAAGGCAGAGACAGCACCTTAGACAAAGTTAGATTAAGTTAGGTTAGGCTCAGGCACTGAAAGAGTTAATTTAAGTACTGGCATTGGTCGGGTTCAGGTTTTCAGATATACCACAATCACTTAGGAAGTCCAGGAGTTGTTGGTCACATTTTATTTCATATCTTTTTCCTGTAGCTTCTTTCTTCGCAAAAATCGTACCATTCCTTGTGTAGCACTGCTTGATAAGACCAGGGTTTTGTTTGCGAACTTGGCGCAGCCTGTAGAGGAGGGATCCACGCTGCTTAGTAAGACACTCATTTATATAGAGGTTGGTTTTTTGCTTAGCAGCTGTTTGCATGAGGTCAAACTTCGCAGAGGGATTTGCAAGTTTGATGAGCATTCTCCTACAGTTACGGGGATTGTTTTAGAGGACATGAATTAGAGGACATAAAATATTTTAGGTAGTAGAACCCCAAGCACAAATACCATAGATGAGATAAGGATGGAGGAGAGAGTAATAGAGTGTCACCAAGGCAGGGCGAGGTACATAATATCTAATCTTAGAAAGAATGCTAACAGTTTTTGAAAATTTTTTGATATATTTAGAATGTGTCCCTGGAAATTCAGCTTGCGGTCAATGAGAATGCCAAGGAATTTGCCATCTACTTTGTTACAAATTTGGTATTGTTAATCCTGAGATTTATTTGATTTGAGGATATATTGCAAAATAAACAAAATATAGAAAGTTTTGTCAATATTGAGGATGAGTTTGTTGGCAGTTTTTCGGAGTCTCCGTGGTGTAGTGGTAAGACACTCGCCTGGCGTTCCGCGAGCGCTATGTCATGGGTTCGTATCCTGGCCGGGGAGGATTTACTGGGCGCAATTCCTTAACTGTAGCCTCTGTTTAACGCAACAGTAAAATGTGTACTTGGATGAAAAAACGATTCTTCGCTGCAGGGGATCGTATTCCAGGGACCTGCCCGAAACGCTACGCGTACTAGTGGCTGTACAAGAATGTAACAACTCTTGTATATATCTCAAAAAAAAAAAAAAAAAAAAAAAAAAAAAGTTAGCCAGTGATGGACTTTATTTAGCGCAGTATTCACTGAGACATTTAGAGCAAAGGGGTCAGGACTGGAGTAAATGAAGGTCGTGTCGTCAGCAAATTGAATTGGTTTGAGATGTTGGGAGGCATTTCGGAGGTCATTAATGTAGATGAGAAAGAGGAGAGGGCCAAGTATGCTGCCCTGAGGAACACCAATGTTGATGGGTAGGGTGGGAGAAATTGAATTATTCACAGAAACATATTGGAGCCTGTCAGTAAGGTAAGACTTAAGGTAGTGCAGGGAGTGACCTCTGACTCCATAATGTTGTAATTTAAGAAGAAGGTTTTGGTGGTTAACAGTGTCAAAAGCCTTACGCAGGTCCACAAATAACCCAATAGGGAACTCATTTTTACCAAGAGCTGCATGTATCAAGTTAATCATACAAATAAGTGCATCGTTAGTGCTTTTTGGGGCTCTGAAGCCATATTGACAAGAGCTAAGTATATTGTGTTTGGCTAGATAAGAGTAAAGCTGCTTGTAGATAAGTTTTTTCAAATATTTTAGACAAGTTTGGCAGAATTGATATAGGTCTGAAGTTGTTAACATCAGTGAGATCACCACATTTGTGGACAGGGGTTACTCTCGCATTTTTTAGAATATCTGGAAAGGTTTGGAGTTCAAGTGACTTGTTGAAGAGCAATGCAATGGCAGGAGCTAAAAATCTGGAGTTTTTTTTGTAAAAGAGAGTTGGTATCTCCTCAAGGGCACTAGACTTGGTTTTAAGAGAAAGAATTATGTCAGTAACATCAGTGGATTTATTAGGCATTACGTACTGAGACTGTGGATAGTTTCCTGTAAGATAGTCCTGAATATTAGTACTGGATGATGGAATATCATTTGCAAGGGATGACCCAATGGAAGAGAAGAACCTATTGAACTCAAAAGCAGTGTCAGAGGCTGAAAGCAGACCATCATTATTTGACAGGAGTATTGGTTTGTTATTTAAAATCTTCTTTGATCCCAATATTTGTGAAATTGTTCTCTATGTTTTCTTAATGTTGCCCTTTGTGTGGGTAAATTTATCTTCGAGGTATTTCATTTTGGCTCTCCTAATTATTTTAGATAGCAATGATGAGTAATTCTTTGAAAATTCTTTGGAGACGATTCCTAACCTATACTTCTTCCCAAGGTCATGTTTTTTTTATTAATGGATTTAAGTATCCCCTTTGTAAGCCAAGGATTCTTTAGCCTTTTAGTTGTGACTTGTTTCCTTAGCATAGGACAGTGGGTGTTTTAAAGGCTGAGAGTTTTTTGAAGAAAAGATTGCACTGCTAGGTTGATGTCCTCTATGTTACCTAATTCGGACTCCCAGTTGACATTAGCAGCAGCAGCTATAAAATTGCCTGTGGCAGTTTCATTGTGCAGCCTAAAGCTTATCTCCCTACATCAGTTAGGGAAGTATAATCTTTTGTTGGGATGGTTACATATTTTTGTAAGTTCGTGAAGAACTTTTCAACAAAATTAGCACCCTTGTATGAATTGTTGAAAAAGAGGCTAGACGTTATGAAAAGGTTACTAGTTATGGGGGGTATGAGGTATTACTGAGAAAGGGCCAATAGCTGGAATCAAGATGTATCAAAAAATAGTGGAATAGATAGGACGGCTCCCAAGGAACGTAGGTTACGGTGAATGCTTCAAGGTTTTAGAATACAGGTCTGCTGTCTAGTATACAATCACCTACACCACTTCAACAGGATTAATGGATACACCTCAAAAACTAACTTATATATATATTAAACCCTCTAATAACCCCCCCCCCATATACATTACTACAATAAAAACACTTTACCACTCTACTTTACGTTAAATGCCTTGGTCCACATAGGCAGGATGCAAGGTTTTGCAATTACCAAAACTAGGGTAAAGTCTACTTGGATAGGGCAACTTGAGCACACGTGGTTTCACTACACCACCTAGAGCAATCTTAGGAATATAAACACTAGCTCAGGCTACACAAACTACTACACACTTTTGCCAGAGACTGGTACACCTTATACAATAAAGTACTTATCTTGAAGATTGAGAATCAGGATACGGTAAAGAGAGAGAGAGAGAGAGAGAGAGAAGGTAAAGGAGTACAGAATCCAAGAGGGGAAGTGTGAACCCAAACACAGCCAGCACCGGAGAGGCCGACCCAGAGTCCTCCTGCCTCCCACTCTACTTGCTGCCAGGCGGATATTCAGCTGATCGTACAACAGACATCAACCCAAGTTTACTCAGACTTTCATTACTAGTTACTTTAATCATTCTAAGAATAGCTGATAATTAGTTCAATATTATATTTAATAATCAACAAGCGCAGATTTTTAATGCTCTGTGAGAAACAAGATTCGTCTTACGTCTGGCAAGGAAGATAGGAACAAAAGCATATCAGCAGTCTTATCAATTAATGTAAAGTAATTATTAAGAGCTCCATTTGACCTCTGGTTTCCAACTAAGGAACCCAGGGTCGTAACACTCCTCCCCCCTTCAGAGAGAAAAAAAATGTGGCTACTAGAATAGTAGTCATATTTTTGTAAGAGTATACAGAGAATAAAAAGGAAAATCTATTCAATAAAAGAAAATCAAACAAAAACAAAAATATCTCTGCAAGAAAAAGCACACAAAAATAAATTTTCTGAAAGAAAAAACACACACAAAAAGGAATTCTCTCAAAGAAAAAGCACATACAACAAAAATGGGAAAGTAAATAAATTTGATACGGAATATTTAATGTCACAGGAGAAGCTAAAAAAAATAACTAAAACATGACAGTTCGTATATGGCTTCCTGTGGCTCAGACGAATGTTCCTCAGGTAACCGGGACAGCACATCGGCTATCACGTTGAGTTACCTGGTTGATGGGGTTCTGGGAATTCTTCTACTCCCCAAGCCTGGCCCGAGGCTAGACTTGACTTGTGAGAGTTTGGTCCACCAGGCTGCTGCTTGGAGCGGCTCGCAGGCCCACATAACCACCACAGCCCGGTTGGTCCGGCACTCCTTGAAGGAAACAATCTAGTTTCCTCTTGAAGATGTCCACGGTTGTTCCTGTAATATTTCTGATGTTCGCTGGTAGGATGTTGAAC
This sequence comes from Procambarus clarkii, assembly GCF_040958095.1. NCBI lineage: Eukaryota > Metazoa > Arthropoda > Malacostraca > Decapoda > Cambaridae > Procambarus > Procambarus clarkii. The sequence goes on along the minus strand of NC_091190.1, from coordinate 33,896,366 downwards.
AACCGTGGCCTCTGATGTTCATACAGTGTTCTCTGATTGTGCCCATGGCACCTCTGCTCATCACTGGTTCTATTCTGCATTTTCTTCCATGTCGGTCACTCCAGTACGTTGTTATTTTACTGTGCAGATTTGGGACCTGTCCCTCCAGTATTTTCCATGTGTACATTATTTGGTATCTCTCTCGTCTCCTTTCTAGTGAGTACATTTGGAGAGCTTTGAGACGATCCCAATAATTTAGGTGCTTTATCTCGTCTATGAGTGCCGTATATGTTCTCTGTATTCCCTCAATTTCAGCAATCTCTCCTGCTCTGAAGGGGGGAGTGAGTACTGAGCAGCACTGAAGACGGGACAACACAAGTGATTTGAAGAGTACAACCATTATGATGAGATCTCTGGACTTGAAGGTTCTCGTAATCCATCTCGTAATGAGTTGGCCCGGCAGGTGGACAATGGAAAGATTGAAGTCCTGTAGGTACAATACACACCTGAGGATTGTGGTGTTTGTGTGTTACTGAGGAAGTCTTGGTTGTAGGGTTGATGTAAAGTCATTGCTTGGTTACTGACTTTAATACTTAATATGATTACATGACTAGTAGCTACCAAGCTTGGCTGGCGTCCTGTACGCTCTCTTGTTTACCTCCAATCCCTCTCTCTCTCTGGCGTCCCAGCCGCCGCACATAGAAAACGGATGGTACCATTTTCTGTGAACATGACATCCCTCCTTTTCTTTAAAAAGAATGAATACAGGATGTCTACCATGCTTGTAGCACAAAGCAAAGTTATTGACACAAAGTAAGTTATTACCATATCAAGAGATACTGCATACATTTAACATTAATTAAGCACACAAAGAATTTAAACAACTTAATCTTTTCCACAAAGGATTTCAATGTTAAAAATACATATGCAATGTTAAACAAACATGAAAGAAACTGTAATACAAAGTTACAAAATATTGAATGAGATATCTGCATTATTCAAACAATATTAAATTTAGTTCAGCATGACAAGTAAATATTTTGCATTACATAGGAACACAATTAATCATCAAATCGTGTAGGGCGTTTAACATGACGTTTAGGACGAGAGTCCTTAAATGCAATAACATCCCTTGATGAATTGTTTGTCGGGTTATAACTATTTTTTTCTTTTTCTTTTGCACGACTTTGCACTTCATCATTTTCTACACTAGTTGGAATCACTTTGAAATAAGCCATATTACGTGTTATACTATGATCTCTATTACTAGCTGTTACCATAGTTCCTTTTACACTAATCACTTTATATGGTTTTGTATCATACGGCATATCTAACTTTCCCTCTTTTTTCTTTTTAACGAGAACAGTGTCACCAACCTTTATGAACTGTTCCTTTGCACGTTGATCATGAGCAATTTTCATTTTGCCCTTGGCTAGTGCATCCTTCTGAGCGAGACGTTTATCCGTTACCTCGGCTGGCATGACGGGTAGTGCGATTCTCATAGGACGTCCAAATAAAAGTTCGCCAGGCGACTTGCCCAGTGTTCCATGTGGTGTTGCACGGTAGTTCCTGAGAAAAGCATACATAGCTTGTTTCCAGGATCGTCCTTCGGCATGAGCACAGCGTACCGCTTTCATGAGAGGTTGCATGAATCTCTCAACTTCTCCATTTGCTTGAGGATGTAGTGGCATCACACGGCGGTGTTTGAATCCAATATGCTCAGAAAAGTTGACGAAGTCTTGTCCATTGAATGGCGGTCCATTGTCTGTCTTGACAACTTCAGGAATGCCAAAGTTTGAAAAGATCTTGTCGAGTTTCGGGATGACGGCCTTTGCAGATGTGGAAGTGATGATTTCTACTTCTGGATAACGTGAGTGATCATCAATAACTACCATCAAGTACTCTCCAGTTGGTAGTGGTCCGCAGAAGTCCATCGATACTTCCGTCCATGGTGCAGCAGGTAGTGGTGAAGGTTGTAGAGGTGTTGGTCTTGAAGTATCCACTGCAGCTTGGCAAGGGACACAGGCATCATGCATATCCTTTGCTTGACGATCAATGCCAGGAAACCACACCTTTTCTCGTAGCAGCTGTTTCGTCCTAACAAGACCTTGGTGTCCTTGATGTGCAAGCTTCAGAGCACGTTGCTGGAGAACAGCTGGAATGACGATACGAGTACCTCGCAGCACAGTGTCGCGTTGTTGCGTAACACTTAATTCTGTCTGGATGCGTTCAAGTGCTTTGAATGCATCTTGGTCAACTCCTGAGGGTGGGATGCGTGGAAACTTTTTCTTAGTCAATGCATCCACTGTTGCTTGCAGAGTTGGGTCCTCTAGGGTTGCAGTACGGATTTCATCAAGAGTAAGAGCCTTAGGGACTGCATCACAGGTTACAGAGTGTACATATTCCTCGGCAACTTGCTGATGCTTGGTGATGGTGAAACTGTTGGCAGGATGTCGACTGATGTAATCAGCGGGATTGCCTGCACCCGGCTTGTATTTCACCGTAAAGTTGTATGGTTGCAGACGAAGAGCCCATCTCTCAATGCGAGCTGGTGGTTTGGACTTTGGATTATTGAAGATGGTCTCCAACGGTTTGTGGTCAGTGACTATCGTGGTGAAGGGTGCACCAAGCAGATACACATTGAAGTGTTCACAGCCCCATACAAGAGCAAGAGCTTCCTTCTCTGTCTGACTGTATCGTTGCTCAACATCTGTGAGAGAACGGCTGGCGTAGGCAATTACTACTCGGGAATCTGGTTGACCAGGTTTGTGTTGGGCTAAAACAGCACCTAATCCAATAGGACTAGCATCCACCGTTAATTCAGTGTCCATTGATGGATCAAAGTATGCAGCAGTCGCATTCTCTACTAGTGCATCTTTCACAGCATCAAATGCATTTTGCTCGATATCGCTCCAGTACCATGATGCATTTTTCTTCAGGAGCTCACGTAGAGGCTTCGTAATGGTAGCAAAATCTGGAATGAAGCGAGAACAGTAGTTTGCCATTCCCAGAAAACTATGTACTTCAGTGGACGTTGAAGGAGGTGCAGCATTCTTGATATCTGCAACTTTCTTAGGATCTGGAGACAGACCTTTGTCACTAAGTACATGTCCAAAGAATTCAATTTTATGTTGATTGAACTCACACTTTGCTCGGCTTAACGTCAGATTCTTTTCTCGTAAGCGTTGCAATGTTGCACGAAGAGCTTTGTCGTGTTCAGCTTGGGTACGGCCATAAACAATGATGTCATCAGACATGTTGTCAGCATTAGGTATGTCTTGCAATACCTGGCTGATGATGTGCTGGAATACCTCGGCAGCACTGTTGATACCAAAACTCAGGCGCTTGTACCTATACAGACCTCGATGTGTCGTAAACGTTGTGATGAATCGACTCTCCTCATCAAGTTCAAGATGATGATAGCCCTTGTTTAAATCTAACTTGCTGAATACAGTTGCACCATTCAAGCGGTAGATCATATCATCTACAGTCGGTGTAGGATGGCGTTCACGCATTATTGCCTTGTTGGGAACACGCATGTCCACACAAATGCGTATCTCATCTGGATTCTTCGGCTTTGGTGGAGTGACAATTGGGCTTACCCATGGTGTTGGGCCTGTTACTGGTTCAATGATATCTAGTTCCATCAGCCTATCCAGTTCGGCATCAACTTTCTTGCGAGTATGGAATGGTTGTCGGCGATGTGGTTGGGCAACTGGAATTACATCTGGGTTGATATGCAGATGTACTTTGCTATCAGTATAACAACCTATGGATTTAAATCGATCAGAAACTTCAGCAACAATAGCATCAACATTGTTTGCAGATTCCACTGCTACAGCATTAGAAAGCTGAAGTAGCCCCAATTTAGTTGAAGTCTTGTAACTGAGTAAAGACTCCTTTGCATTCCTAACAACATGGAATGTAGTAATGAGCATTGCATTCTTTGACTTAATCTCTGCAGTGAAAGTTCCAATCACTGGCAAGGCTACCTTTGAAGCATAGGCAGTGGCTTTGCCATTATAGTTCTCAAGCTTTGGGAACTGTTTTTTAAATTTCTCATAGTGGCACTCAGCAATGGTATCAATGTTTGATCCAGTGTCAATGAGAACCTTGAGACAAATACCAGCAATGTATACACATGTCTCTGGGTTGTTTGGAAGATCATTCCATTCTGTGATTGCTTGTACTCCATAAGTATAATCACATTCACTGTCATCTGAGACTGGTTGTAATGAAATGTTGTCTTGTACATTGTTAACATTCTTGATTTGAGGTGCAATATTGTGTTTACCACCTCGACCCCTATGACCTGATCCTCGTACAGTGCTTTTATTCATTGACTGTGGTTTCTTTAGTGCAGAACGACACATAGCACCAAAATGACCTAGTTTTCCACACTCTTAGCACTTCTTACCTTGAGCAGGACAAACATTATCTTGGTGTGGGTAGTCTCCTCCACAATTGTAACATTTATTGTTGACACCCTCTGATGTGGGTCGTTGTGACTGCTTGAGCCTTGTTCCTTGACCCCAGTTGTGACGTGGTTCTCGGCTAAATTTACTGTTAGGTTTGCCATGATATCTTCTTTGATTACGATGTCCTCCCTGAACCTTACGTACCTCATCACTGTTAGTAACAGTGGCAGAACCGTTATTAGCACTGCACTCCATGACACGAGCATCACGTGCAGCATCTTCCATTCGACGAGCAATATCCAGTATCTTGGTAAGAGAACTTTCATCATCAACAAGTTCTAGAGCTCTTCGACGGAGACGTGTAGATGTGCATGTTTCAATTATTTGCTGTTTGATTTCTTTGTCAACATCAGCAAACTCACAATGGGCTGCTAAACCCTGCAGACGTGTGTGGTATTGATCCACAGTTTCATTAGAGAGTTGTTTTGCACTCCTGAAATGCATAATTTCCATTGCAGTATTTTGCCTTGGTTTGAAATGCTCTGTTAGTTTGGCTTTGGCAGTGTCATAATCTTTGGCACCACCAGTGTCTTTCAGTGTGTCAAAGATGTCACAAACTCTATCACCTGCATAATGAAGTAGAAAGGCACGCTTTCTTTCAGCACTTTTGATGTCAGAAACTATCAACAAATTTTCAAACCTTTTAAGCCATTTGACCCACCTCTGTGACAGGTTTGTCTGGTCACAGTCAGGATCAAATGCAGGAAACTGAGGTATATTTGCCATTTTTACTGAATAAATGTAACTTATCACTTAAATGTTCCTCAGAATATTAAACACTTACTGCACTGTATATGTTAGTCAAGAATTCACTGTAATTACTTTAATTTTGCAAAGCACACAAGCATTTTAATGCAAAAGTTCACAACAGTGCACAATATAGCAGCAACTGACTTCTTACCTAGCCCTTGTGTACATGTGTTGTTCCTACTCACAGCAGCAGCACGGCAGTTGTCACAGCAGTTGGTACAGCAGCAGTTGGTACAGCAGTTGGTACAGCAGTTGGTACAGCAGTTGGTGCAGCAGTTGGTACAGCAGTTGGTACAGCAGTCAGTTCAGTGTGATGAATTTTGTAGCACGAAGCGTCGTTTCGTAACCAAAACATCAGGTTTTGTACACATCAATGCGTCGTTTCGTACACAACGTCGGCAGATTCCTCAGTACACAGTTTCTTCAGCACAGCTTGGGTAGCACACAGCATTGGTTAGCACACAGCATCGTTTAGCACACAGCATTGGTTAGCATACAGCATCAGGTATGGCGCTCACAGCTTCTCTTCCTCCTCCAGGCAGCATGCTTCTCCCTTGTGTTTGAAACTGAACAAATACCTGCGTTCACAGTTCATCCTCGTCGCCAATGTGGTGTTTGTGTGTTACTGAGGAAGTCTTGGTTGTAGGGTTGATGTAAAGTCATTGCTTGGTTACTGACTTTAATACTTAATATGATTACATGACTAGTAGCTACCAAGCTTGGCTGGCGTCCTGTACGCTCTCTTGTTTACCTCCAAACCCTCTCTCTCTCTGGCGTCCCAGCCGCCGCACATAGAAAACGGATGGTACCATTTTCTGTGAACATGACAAGGATGCTTTTATTTTCCTCCTTCATCTGGTTTAAGAACACTAGTACTCACCTATTTGTGCTTGTGGGGGTTGATGATGACCATTATGATGAGATCTCTGGACTTGAAGGTTCTCGTAATCCATCTCGTAATGAGTTGGCCCGGCAGGTGGACAATGGAAAGATTGAAGTCCTGTAGGTACAATACACACCTGAGGATGCTTTTATTTTTCTCCTTCATCTGGTTTAAGAACACTAGTACTCACCTATTTGTACTCACCTATTTGTGCTTGTGGGGGTTGACCTTTGGCTCTTTGGTCCCGCCCCTCAATTGTCAATCAACTGGTGTACAGATTCCTGAGCCTACTGGGCTCTATCATATCTACATTTGAAACTGTGTATGGAGTCAGCCTCCACCACATCACTGCCTAATGCATTCCATCCGTTAACTACTCTGACACTGAAAAAGTTCCTTCTAACGTCTCTGTGGCTCATGTGGGTACTCAGTTTCCACCTGTGTCCCCTTGTTCGCGTCCCACCAGTGTTGAATAGTTTGTCCTTGTTTACCCGGTCGATTCCCCTGAGGATTTTGTAGGTTGTGATCATGTCTCCCCTTACTCTTCTGTCTTGTCGTAACGCTGAACCCCGGTTCATTCCGAACACAGCGATTACACAACACATAACACCTTGCCTCAGCACCCGTTACTACCACCGTGTACTCCTACACACACCAGACCCTTGAGGCGTACCACTAGGTTTGTACTGGAACACAATGAATGAACATACGGAAGGTATTTAAAGGCCGTCGGATTTTGTCATTTAATTACAAAGAATAGACTCTGACAAATAATACTATATTAATTAACATACTCTATTAGGTCAATACACTTCCAATACCCATAGACCACTTGACCTCCGCGATCACCACCCACACTCGTAACTTCCGCCTAAGTCCCTAATACGGAATGATTACTACAACGCTCCACACCCGGTTAGTCTTACATTCAATACTCACATACTGCAGACTTAACTTGGTCACTAAGATCACAACAGGCTCTCGCATAGCTGTCTGCTACACTTCGCTGCTGCCACAACCGGGGATCCAAAAGGACTTGCTCGTTCAACTTCCACAATCAGACTGACTCCAGTCAGCCATCTCCCTCAACCATTTCACCCCACCTCTCAAGGAAGGTATAATCCGATTAACCTTATCCCTAGAGAGGTAATCTTGGTCCTAGAAGCCTGACGAAGAATAATTCCTCTTTCCAGGAATTAATCATTTGGCTAAACAGCTTCGGTCTTAATCCATTGACCTTTCTTAGATATGTGATCCATAGTCTGTCTACTTACATGAACTTCCAATCATCATTCGTTAAGTGTTGTAGTAATGATCCTCTAGCTAATAATTCCTACTAACTTGTGGATTACAACACCACTCCCCTCCTTAAACACGCATATGTCCCCATATGCATCATTGCAATGGTTCCATTAGTGTAAGGACCTGGAGGATGCACCCACCATATGTGTACAACTAAAAAATCATCCAATAAGTTCATCATACACACGATGAACTAAATTAAAATTTTCCCCGACATGACTCACAACACTTCTCCAACATATACATTATATCTACATCATAGCACAGGTAAAATAGTCTGTAATAATTTTTCCCATCTCCAACAATGCACATATACCTAAACTGCTGACATATAATTACATACAAACATAACCATAAAATTACATGGACCAGAATGCTGGCACTTAAAACAGAAATGACACTAGTCATTAATATATACACAACACATATATATCTAAGGTTCTTCATCCTTAGTAATTATAATTTAACATCTTGCCCTGTACTGTTGACATAAGGGCTTACAATGATCACACAATGTTTCACTGGCCTCCTCCACAATTGGCAGCATCACTTCTCTTGTCTTTGTGTCCCATGGTTGCTAGGTCATAGATCCTCCATGACCCAGACAAAACCCAGGCTGTCCAGCCTGGTGAATGTTGTTAATGTCCCATCGTTGCTCTGAGGTAACGTGATCCTGGCCTCCAGAGCAACGGAGATTCCTACCCCAGGGTCATGTCCCCTTGGGTCTGTGCTGACGTCTCGTTCCAGGGCACCAATCCCAGAACGCTGTAGATCCCTCACAGCTCTCTGGACTAGGCCCATCCGCCCAGAGTGTGTCCACCTGTATTCACACCTTCCCGACCGCTGTACCTGCAAAATATTCCCTCAGAGCCCCCTGGCTCGATCCCATTATTACATAACCCCCTCGGCTCCTTACTCTCTCCCCGTATATAGCCTGAGCGCAGCTGCAAAACCATTGCAGCTGGCCCTTATCCCTGCTTTGATGTCAGGGGGCGAATTTCGCCTATAACGTCACGTTGGCTTCACTTCCACCCCCCTTTTTTCTAGAATAACTGAGTGTAGCCTCATAGCTTCCCTTCTACTCTACCTGAAGCTCTGTGACATGATCCCGGGGGACCTTCTCAAGCCTAACACTCAGTAATGGTGCCGATGAGGTAATATACAGTATATACATACACATACATTATCACAATAAATACCTCATTAAAATAATTTCACACTTATGTCACTAAAACATCATACTGCCACTGGCTCGCCTCTAGCGAGATTCCTGTAACAACTTAATTAATGAGAAATTAGGATATCTACTTGGCTCGCTCACTGCAACCACCAACACCTGAAATTTTGAAATTCTACATTATAATCTTATCCATAATACTTACCCACTCCGACTTAATTAATGAAAATTTTATTGAAAATAATGAATGTGGGCCAGCGTAGGCCATCGCGGGCCAAGCGATGGGTGGGCCAAGCGAGCCGCACCTTGGAGCTTGTTTTATATCGTTGGTAAGGCGGTAATAGTGATAAAACGTTGCTAAGAACAAATCAAGCGTGAAAACTACGTAATATGACGTAAATTAACTTTCACGTAAAGTGTAAACCTAATATTTTAAAGATAATTAAATATTACGTAAAGATTCTAGCGATTTCAGGCGATACATCGATACAGAAAATAGGCGAAGTGAATTGTGAACTCCTAGGCATAGCGAGCGACGCGTAATTTGACGTCTGTGGTTCGATGTCTCGTGTACCGTGGAAAGGGCCATGGAGATTTTTTTGTGGGTGCAGGTAGCATTATGGAGAGTGTTATCGTGGGACACGGGGAGCGTGTCCCGTTGGTGGGGGTGTGTGGCGCCGGGTGTAGTGCATGGTTGTGTATTGGCGTTTGTACGCCGGGGTGTGTAGTGTAATGCATGTGGTGTGTAGTGTAATGCATGTGTAGTGGCTTATTAGACGCCAGCGTAATGCATAGTATTTACTGTAGTGAAATGTGCATGTTTTCACTGTGGATATCATGGATGTAGTATAGTGCATGACATTGTTGGCATTGTAGCGCCAAGGTGTAGCATGTGTAGCATAACTGGTTGTTGTAACACCGGGTGTATTGTAGACATTAGCGTTGAAGTATGTTAACGCAGGTGGTAGTGTGTGGCGGGTGGCCACTACACAAGATATTATACCTGACGACTGTGGGTCAGGTAATTAACGGATTACCAGAGAAAAGGGACAGTGTGTGGTGTTGAGGGCGTGGGGACGCCGTGTGTTGTGTTGAGGGCGTTGGGGACGCCGTGTGTTGTGTTGAGGGCGTTGGGGACGCCGGGTGTTGTGTTGAGGGCGTTGGGGACGCCGGGTGTTGTGTTGAGGGCGTTGGGGACGCCGTGTGTTGTGTTGAGGGCGTTGGGGACGCCGGGTGTTGTGTTGAGGGCGTTGGGGACGCCGGGTGTTGTGTTGAGGGCGTTGGGGACGCCGGGTGTTGTGTTGAGGGCGTTGGGGACGCCATTGGGTGGTGTAGTGTAGTGGCGTTTGGACGCCTGGTATGGAGTGTGGTGTTGTGGAGTATATGGTGGCGCAGGGGCGCCAGGTAGTGGTCGGTAAGGTGAGTATTGGCGTAGCAAGGTCGGTGCGTTAGGACGCAGGAAGTGGTTGTAGGGATGTGTGGCGTTATATTGAGGTCATCAGTGGTTGGGATGACCAGTGGTAATGGTGTGTCGGAGTGGGTAAGTCTTATGGATAACATGCAATGTGGATAATTGCAGGAGTTGGTGGCTGCAGTAGGCGAGCCAAGGGGACTCATCTAGCAAGACTCATAAAAGACTAATAAAATCCGCTGCCACCAAATATGTCGTAACGCTGAACCCCGGTTCATTCCGAACACAGCGATTACACAACACATAACACCTTGCCTCAGCATCCGTTACTACCACCGTGTACTCCTACACACACCAGACCCTTGAGGCGTACCACTAGGTTTGTACTGGAACACAATGAATGAACATACGGAAGGTATTTAAAGGCCGTCGGATTTTGTCATTTAATTACAAAGAATAGACTCTGACAAATAATACTATATTAATTAACATACTCTATTAGGTCAATACACTTCCAATACCCATAGACCACTTGACCTCCGCGATCACCACCCACACTCGTAACTTCCGCCTAAGTCCCTAATACGGAATGATTACTACAACGCTCCACACCCGGTTAGTCTTACATTCAATACTCACATACTGCAGACTTAACTTGGTCACTAAGATCACAACAGGCTCTCGCATAGCTGTCTGCTACACTTCGCTGCTGCCACAACCGGGGATCCAAAAGGACTTGCTCGTTCAACTTCCACAATCAGACTGACTCCAGTCAGCCATCTCCCTCAACCATTTCACCCCACCTCTCAAGGAAGGTATAATCCGATTAATCCGATTAACTATAATCCGATTATGTTCATTCATTGTGTTCCAGTACAAACCTAGTGGTACGCCTCAAGGGTCTGGTGTGTGTAGGAGTACACGGTGGTAGTAACGGGTGCTGAGGCAAGGTGTTATGTGTTGTGTAATCGCTGTGTTCGGAATGAACCGGGGTTCAGCGTTACGACAAGACAGAAGAGTAAGGGGAGACATGATCACAACCTACAAAATCCTCAGGGGAATCGACCGGGTAAACAAGGACAAACTATTCAACACTGGTGGGACGCGAACAAGGGGACACAGGTGGAAACTGAGTACCCACATGAGCCACAGAGACGTTAGAAGGAACTTTTTCAGTGTCAGAGTAGTTAACGGATGGAATGCATTAGGCAGTGATGTGGTGGAGGCTGACTCCATACACAGTTTCAAATGTAGATATGATAGAGCCCAGTAGGCTCAGGAATCTGTACACCAGTTGATTGACAATTGAGGGGCGGGACCAAAAAGCCAAAGGTCAACCCCCACAAGCACAAATAGGTGAGTACAAATAGGTGAGTACTAGTGTTCTTAAACCAGATGAAGGAGAAAAATAAAAGCATCCTCAGGTGTGTATTGTACCTACAGGACTTCAATCTTTCCATTGTCCACCTGCCGGGCCAACTCATTACGAGATGGATTACGAGAACCTTCAAGTCCAGAGATCTCATCATAATGGTCATCATCAACCCCCACAAGCACAAATAGGTGAGTACAAATAGGTGAGTACTAGTGTTCTTAAACCAGATGAAGGAGAAAAATAAAAGCATCCTTGTCATGTTCACAGAAAATGGTACCATCCGTTTTCTATGTGCGGCGGCTGGGACGCCAGAGAGAGAGAGGGTTTGGAGGTAAACAAGAGAGCGTACAGGACGCCAGCCAAGCTTGGTAGCTACTAGTCATGTAATCATATTAAGTATTAAAGTCAGTAACCAAGCAATGACTTTACATCAACCCTACAACCAAGACTTCCTCAGTAACACACAAACACCACATTGGCGACGAGGATGAACTGTGAACGCAGGTATTTGTTCAGTTTCAAACACAAGGGAGAAGCATGCTGCCTGGAGGAGGAAGAGAAGCTGTGAGCGCCATACCTGATGCTGTATGCTAACCAATGCTGTGTGCTAAACGATGCTGTGTGCTAACCAATGCTGTGTGCTACCCAAGCTGTGCTGAAGAAACTGTGTACTGAGGAATCTGCCGACGTTGTGTACGAAACGACGCATTGATGTGTACAAAACCTGATGTTTTGGTTACGAAACGACGCTTCGTGCTACAAAATTCATCACACTGAACTGACTGCTGTACCAACTGCTGTACCAACTGCTGCACCAACTGCTGTACCAACTGCTGTACCAACTGCTGCTGTACCAACTGCTGTGACAACTGCTGTGCTGCTGCTGTGAGTAGGAACAACACATGTACACAAGGGCTAGGTAAGAAGTCAGTTGCTGCTATATTGTGCACTGTTGTGAACTTTTGCATTAAAATGCTTGTGTGCTTTGCAAAATTAAAGTAATTACAGTGAATTCTTGACTAACATATACAGTGCAGTAAGTGTTTAATATTCTGAGGAACATTTAAGTGATAAGTTACATTTATTCAGTAAAAATGGCAAATATACCTCAGTTTCCTGCATTTGATCCTGACTGTGACCAGACAAACCTGTCACAGAGGTGGGTCAAATGGCTTAAAAGGTTTGAAAATTTGTTGATAGTTTCTGACATCAAAAGTGCTGAAAGAAAGCGTGCCTTTCTACTTCATTATGCAGGTGATAGAGTTTGTGACATCTTTGACACACTGAAAGACACTGGTGGTGCCAAAGATTATGACACTGCCAAAGCCAAACTAACAGAGCATTTCAAACCAAGGCAAAATACTGCAATGGAAATTATGCATTTCAGGAGAGCAAAACAACTCTCTAATGAAACTGTGGATCAATACCACACACGTCTGCAGGGTTTAGCAGCCCATTGTGAGTTTGCTGATGTTGACAAAGAAATCAAACAGCAAATAATTGAAACATGCACATCTACACGTCTCCGTCGAAGAGCTCTAGAACTTGTTGATGATGAAAGTTCTCTTACCAAGATACTGGATATTGCTCGTCGAATGGAAGATGCTGCACGTGATGCTCGTGTCATGGAGTGCAGTGCTAATAACGGTTCTGCCACTGTTACTAACAGTGATGAGGTACGTAAGGTTCAGGGAGGACATCGTAATCAAAGAAGATATCATGGCAAACCTAACAGTAAATTTAGCCGAGAACCACGTCACAACTGGGGTCAAGGAACAAGGCTCAAGCAGTCACAACGACCCACATCAGAGGGTGTCAACAATAAATGTTACAATTGTGGAGGAGACTACCCACACCAAGATAATGTTTGTCCTGCTCAAGGTAAGAAGTGCTATGAGTGTGGAAAACTAGGTCATTTTGGTGCTATGTGTCGTTCTGCACTAAAGAAACCACAGTCAATGAATAAAAGCACTGTACGAGGATCAGGTCATAGGGGTCGAGGTGGTAAACACAATATTGCACCTCAAATCAAGAATGTTAACAATGTACAAGACAACATTTCATTACAACCAGTCTCAGATGACAGTGAATGTGATTATACTTATGGAGTACAAGCAATCACAGAATGGAATGATCTTCCAAACAACCCAGAGACATGTGTATACATTGCTGGTATTTGTCTCAAGGTTCTCATTGACACTGGATCAAACATTGATACCATTGCTGAGTGCCACTATGAGAAATTTAAAAAACAGTTCCCAAAGCTTGAGAACTATAATGGCAAAGCCACTGCCTATGCTTCAAAGGTAGCCTTGCCAGTGATTGGAACTTTCACTGCAGAGATTAAGTCAAAGAATGCAATGCTCATTACTACATTCCATGTTGTTAGGAATGCAAAGGAGTCTTTACTCAGTTACAAGACTTCAACTAAATTGGGGCTACTTCAGCTTTCTAATGCTGTAGCAGTGGAATCTGCAAACAATGTTGATGCTATTGTTGCTGAAGTTTCTGATCGATTTAAATCCATAGGTTGTTATACTGATAGCAAAGTACATCTGCATATCAACCCAGATGTAATTCCAGTTGCCCAACCACATCGCCGACAACCATTCCATACTCGCAAGAAAGTTGATGCCGAACTGGATAGGCTGATGGAACTAGATATCATTGAACCAGTAACAGGCCCAACACCATGGGTAAGCCCAATTGTCACTCCACCAAAGCCGAAGAATCCAGATGAGATACGCATTTGTGTGGACATGCGTGTTCCCAACAAGGCAATAATGCGTGAACGCCATCCTACACCGACTGTAGATGATATGATCTACCGCTTGAATGGTGCAACTGTATTCAGCAAGTTAGATTTAAACAAGGGCTATCATCATCTTGAACTTGATGAGGAGAGTCGATTCATCACAACGTTTACGACACATCGAGGTCTGTATAGGTACAAGCGCCTGAGTTTTGGTATCAACAGTGCTGCCGAGGTATTCCAGCACATCATCAGCCAGGTATTGCAAGACATACCTAATGCTGACAACATGTCTGATGACATCATTGTTTATGGCCGTACCCAAGCTGAACACGACAAAGCTCTTCGTGCAACATTGCAACGCTTACGAGAAAAGAATCTGACGTTAAGCCGAGCAAAGTGTGAGTTCAATCAACATAAAATTGAATTCTTTGGACATGTACTTAGTGACAAAGGTCTGTCTCCAGATCCTAAGAAAGTTGCAGATATCAAGAATGCTGCACCTCCTTCAACGTCCACTGAAGTACATAGTTTTCTGGGAATGGCAAACTACTGTGCTCGCTTCATTCCAGATTTTGCTACCATTACGAAGCCTCTACGTGAGCTCCTGAAGAAAAATGCATCATGGTACTGGAGCGATATCGAGCAAAATGCATTTGATGCTGTGAAAGATGCACTAGTAGAGAATGCGACTGCTGCATACTTTGATCCATCAATGGACACTGAATTAACGGTGGATGCTAGTCCTATTGGATTAGGTGCTGTTTTAGCCCAACACAAACCTGGTCAACCAGATTCCCGAGTAGTAATTGCCTACGCCAGCCGTTCTCTCACAGATGTTGAGCAACGATACAGTCAGACAGAGAAGGAAGCTCTTGCTCTTGTATGGGGCTGTGAACACTTCAATGTGTATCTGCTTGGTGCACCCTTCACCACGATAGTCACTGACCACAAACCGTTGGAGACCATCTTCAATAATCCAAAGTCCAAACCACCAGCTCGCATTGAGAGATGGGCTCTTCGTCTGCAACCATACAACTTTACGGTGAAATACAAGCCGGGTGCAGGCAATCCCGCTGATTACATCAGTCGACATCCTGCCAACAGTTTCACCATCACCAAGCATCAGCAAGTTGCCGAGGAATATGTACACTCTGTAACCTGTGATGCAGTCCCTAAGGCTCTTACTCTTGATGAAATCCGTACTGCAACCCTAGAGGACCCAACTCTGCAAGCAACAGTGGATGCATTGACTAAGAAAAAGTTTCCACGCATCCCACCCTCAGGAGTTGACCAAGATGCATTCAAAGCACTTGAACGCATCCAGACAGAATTAAGTGTTACGCAACAACGCGACACTGTGCTGCGAGGTACTCGTATCGTCATTCCAGCTGTTCTCCAGCAACGTGCTCTGAAGCTTGCACATCAAGGACACCAAGGTCTTGTTAGGACGAAACAGCTGCTACGAGAAAAGGTGTGGTTTCCTGGCATTGATCGTCAAGCAAAGGATATGCATGATGCCTGTGTCCCTTGCCAAGCTGCAGTGGATACTTCAAGACCAACACCTCTACAACCTTCACCACTACCTGCTGCACCATGGACGGAAGTATCGATGGACTTCTGCGGACCACTACCAACTGGAGAGTACTTGATGGTAGTTATTGATGATCACTCACGTTATCCAGAAGTAGAAATCATCACTTCCACATCTGCAAAGGCCGTCATCCCGAAACTCGACAAGATCTTTTCAAACTTTGGCATTCCTGAAGTTGTCAAGACAGACAATGGACCGCCATTCAATGGACAAGACTTCGTCAACTTTTCTGAGCATATTGGATTCAAACACCGCCGTGTGATGCCACTACATCCTCAAGCAAATGGAGAAGTTGAGAGATTCATGCAACCTCTCATGAAAGCGGTACGCTGTGCTCATGCCGAAGGACGATCCTGGAAACAAGCTATGTATGCTTTTCTCAGGAACTACCGTGCAACACCACATGGAACACTGGGCAAGTCGCCTGGCGAACTTTTATTTGGACGTCCTATGAGAATCGCACTACCCGTCATGCCAGCCGAGGTAACGGATAAACGTCTCGCTCAGAAGGATGCACTAGCCAAGGGCAAAATGAAAATTGCTCATGATCAACGTGCAAAGGAACAGTTCATAAAGGTTGGTGACACTGTTCTCGTTAAAAAGAAAAAAGAGGGAAAGTTAGATATGCCGTATGATACAAAACCATATAAAGTGATTAGTGTAAAAGGAACTATGGTAACAGCTAGTAATAGAGATCATAGTATAACACGTAATATGGCTTATTTCAAAGTGATTCCAACTAGTGTAGAAAATGATGAAGTGCAAAGTCGTGCAAAAGAAAAAGAAAAAAATAGTTATAACCCGACAAACAATTCATCAAGGGATGTTATTGCATTTAAGGACTCTCGTCCTAAACGTCATGTTAAACGCCCTACACGATTTGATGATTAATTGTGTTCCTATGTAATGCAAAATATTTACTTGTCATGCTGAACTAAATTTAATATTGTTTGAATAATGCAGATATCTCATTCAATATTTTGTAACTTTGTATTACAGTTTCTTTCATGTTTGTTTAACATTGCATATGTATTTTTAACATTGAAATCCTTTGTGGAAAAGATTAAGTTGTTTAAATTCTTTGTGTGCTTAATTAATGTTAAATGTATGCAGTATCTCTTGATATGGTAATAACTTACTTTGTGTCAATAACTTTGCTTTGTGCTACAAGCATGGTAGACATCCTGTAT
Organism: Procambarus clarkii; assembly: GCF_040958095.1. Classification (NCBI taxonomy): domain Eukaryota; kingdom Metazoa; phylum Arthropoda; class Malacostraca; order Decapoda; family Cambaridae; genus Procambarus; species Procambarus clarkii. Next base: position 33,879,475 of record NC_091190.1, on the reverse strand, counting down.
TCATTCTTTTTAAAGAAAAGGAGGGATGTCATGTTCACAGAAAATGGTACCATCCGTTTTCTATGTGCGGCGGCTGGGACGCCAGAGAGAGAGAGGGATTGGAGGTAAACAAGAGAGCGTACAGGACGCCAGCCAAGCTTGGTAGCTACTAGTCATGTAATCATATTAAGTATTAAAGTCAGTAACCAAGCAATGACTTTACATCAACCCTACAACCAAGACTTCATCAGTAACACACAAACACCACAATCCTCAGGTGTGTATTGTACCTACAGGACTTCAATCTTTCCATTGTCCACCTGCCGGGCCAACTCATTACGAGATGGATTACGAGAACCTTCAAGTCCAGAGATCTCATCATAATGGTTGTACTCTTCAAATCACTTGTGTTGTCCCGTCTTCAGTGCTGCTCAGTACTCACTCCCCCCTTCAGAGCAGGAGAGATTGCTGAAATTGAGGGAATACAGAGAACATATACGGCACTCATAGACGAGATAAAGCACCTAAATTATTGGGATCGTCTCAAAGCTCTCCAAATGTACTCACTAGAAAGGAGACGAGAGAGATACCAAATAATGTACACATGGAAAATACTGGAGGGACAGGTCCCAAATCTGCACAGTAAAATAACAACGTACTGGAGTGACCGACATGGAAGAAAATGCAGAATAGAACCAGTGATGAGCAGAGGTGCCATGGGCACAATCAGAGAACACTGTATGAACATCAGAGGCCACGGTTGTTCAACATCCTACCAGCGAACATCAGAAATATTACAGGAACAACCGTGGACATCTTCAAGAGGAAACTAGATTGTTTCCTTCAAGGAGTGCCGGACCAACCGGGCTGTGGTGGTTATGTGGGCCTGCGAGCCGCTCCAAGCAGCAGCCTGGTGGACCAAACTCTCACAAGTCAAGTCTAGCCTCGGGCCAGGCTTGGGGAGTAGAAGAATTCCCAGAACCCCATCAACCAGGTAACTCAACGTGATAGCCGATGTGCTGTCCCGGTTACCTGAGGAACATTCGTCTGAGCCACAGGAAGCCATATACGAACTGTCATGTTTTAGTTATTTTTTTTAGCTTCTCCTGTGACATTAAATATTCCGTATCAAATTTATTTACTTTCCCATTTTTGTTGTATGTGCTTTTTCTTTGAGAGAATTCCTTTTTGTGTGTGTTTTTTCTTTCAGAAAATTTATTTTTGTGTGCTTTTTCTTGCAGAGATATTTTTGTTTTTGTTTGATTTTCTTTTATTGAATAGATTTTCCTTTTTATTCTCTGTATACTCTTACAAAAATATGACTACTATTCTAGTAGCCACATTTTTTTTCTCTCTGAAGGGGGGAGGAGTGTTACGACCCTGGGTTCCTTAGTTGGAAACCAGAGGTCAAATGGAGCTCTTAATAATTACTTTACATTAATTGATAAGACTGCTGATATGCTTTTGTTCCTATCTTCCTTGCCAGACGTAAGACGAATCTTGTTTCTCACAGAGCATTAAAAATCTGCGCTTGTTGATTATTAAATATAATATTGAACTAATTATCAGCTATTCTTAGAATGATTAAAGTAACTAGTAATGAAAGTCTGAGTAAACTTGGGTTGATGTCTGTTGTACGATCAGCTGAATATCCGCCTGGCAGCAAGTAGAGTGGGAGGCAGGAGGACTCTGGGTCGGCCTCTCCGGTGCTGGCTGTGTTTGGGTTCACACTTCCCCTCTTGGATTCTGTACTCCTTTACCTTCTCTCTCTCTCTCTCTCTCTCTTTACCGTATCCTGATTCTCAATCTTCAAGATAAGTACTTTATTGTATAAGGTGTACCAGTCTCTGGCAAAAGTGTGTAGTAGTTTGTGTAGCCTGAGCTAGTGTTTATATTCCTAAGATTGCTCTAGGTGGTGTAGTGAAACCACGTGTGCTCAAGTTGCCCTATCCAAGTAGACTTTACCCTAGTTTTGGTAATTGCAAAACCTTGCATCCTGCCTATGTGGACCAAGGCATTTAACGTAAAGTAGAGTGGTAAAGTGTTTTTATTGTAGTAATGTATATGGGGGGGGGGGGGGTTATTAGAGGGTTTAATATATATATAAGTTAGTTTTTGAGGTGTATCCATTAATCCTGTTGAAGTGGTGTAGGTGATTGTATACTAGACAGCAGACCTGTATTCTAAAACCTTGAAGCATTCACCGTAACCTACGTTCCTTGGGAGCCGTCCTATCTATTCCACTATTTTTTGATACATCTTGATTCCAGCTATTGGCCCTTTCTCAGTAATACCTCATACCCCCCATAACTAGTAACCTTTTCATAACGTCTAGCCTCTTTTTCAACAATTCATACAAGGGTGCTAATTTTGTTGAAAAGTTCTTCACGAACTTACAAAAATATGTAACCATCCCAACAAAAGATTATACTTCCCTAACTGATGTAGGGAGATAAGCTTTAGGCTGCACAATGAAACTGCCACAGGCAATTTTATAGCTGCTGCTGCTAATGTCAACTGGGAGTCCGAATTAGGTAACATAGAGGACATCAACCTAGCAGTGCAATCTTTTCTTCAAAAAACTCTCAGCCTTTAAAACACCCACTGTCCTATGCTAAGGAAACAAGTCACAACTAAAAGGCTAAAGAATCCTTGGCTTACAAAGGGGATACTTAAATCCATTAATAAAAAAAACATGACCTTGGGAAGAAGTATAGGTTAGGAATCGTCTCCAAAGAATTTTCAAAGAATTACTCATCATTGCTATCTAAAATAATTAGGAGAGCCAAAATGAAATACCTCGAAGATAAATTTACCCACACAAAGGGCAACATTAAGAAAACATAGAGAACAATTTCACAAATATTGGGATCAAAGAAGATTTTAAATAACAAACCAATACTCCTGTCAAATAATGATGGTCTGCTTTCAGCCTCTGACACTGCTTTTGAGTTCAATAGGTTCTTCTCTTCCATTGGGTCATCCCTTGCAAATGATATTCCATCATCCAGTACTAATATTCAGGACTATCTTACAGGAAACTATCCACAGTCTCAGTACGTAATGCCTAATAAATCCACTGATGTTACTGACATAATTCTTTCTCTTAAAACCAAGTCTAGTGCCCTTGAGGAGATACCAACTCTCTTTTACAAAAAAAACTCCAGATTTTTAGCTCCTGCCATTGCATTGCTCTTCAACAAGTCACTTGAACTCCAAACCTTTCCAGATATTCTAAAAAATGCGAGAGTAACCCCTGTCCACAAATGTGGTGATCTCACTGATGTTAACAACTTCAGACCTATATCAATTCTGCCAAACTTGTCTAAAATATTTGAAAAAACTTATCTACAAGCAGCTTTACTCTTATCTAGCCAAACACAATATACTTAGCTCTTGTCAATATGGCTTCAGAGCCCCAAAAAGCACTAACGATGCACTTATTTGTATGATTAACTTGATACATGCAGCTCTTGGTAAAAATGAGTTCCCTATTGGGTTATTTGTGGACCTGCGTAAGGCTTTTGACACTGTTAACCACCAAAACCTTCTTCTTAAATTACAACATTATGGAGTCAGAGGTCACTCCCTGCACTACCTTAAGTCTTACCTTACTGACAGGCTCCAATATGTTTCTGTGAATAATTCAATTTCTCCCACCCTACCCATCAACATTGGTGTTCCTCAGGGCAGCATACTTGGCCCTCTCCTCTTTCTCATCTACATTAATGACCTCCGAAATGCCTCCCAACATCTCAAACCAATTCAATTTGCTGACGACACGACCTTCATTTACTCCAGTCCTGACCCCTTTGCTCTAAATGTCTCAGTGAATACTGCGCTAAATAAAGTCCATCACTGGCTAACTTTTTTTTTTTTTTTTTTTTTTTTTTTGAGATATATACAAGAGTTGTTACATTCTTGTACAGCCACTAGTACGCGTAGCGTTTCGGGCAGGTCCCTGGAATACGATCCCCTGCAGCGAAGAATCGTTTTTTCATCCAAGTACACATTTTACTGTTGCGTTAAACAGAGGCTACAGTTAAGGAATTGCGCCCAGTAAATCCTCCCCGGCCAGGATACGAACCCATGACATAGCGCTCGCGGAACGCCAGGCGAGTGTCTTACCACTACACCACGGAGACTCCGAAAAACTGCCAACAAACTCATCCTCAATATTGACAAAACTTTCTATATTTTGTTTATTTTGCAATATATCCTCAAATCAAATAAATCTCAGGATTAACAATACCAAATTTGTAACAAAGTAGATGGCAAATTCCTTGGCATTCTCATTGACCGCAAGCTGAATTTCCAGGGACACATTCTAAATATATCAAAAAATTTTCAAAAACTGTTAGCATTCTTTCTAAGATTAGATATTATGTACCTCGCCCTGCCTTGGTGACACTCTATTACTCTCTCCTCCATCCTTATCTCATCTATGGTATTTGTGCTTGGGGTTCTACTACCTAAAATATTTTATGTCCTCTAATTCATGTCCTCTAAAACAATCCCCGTAACTGTAGGAGAATGCTCATCAAACTTGCAAATCCCTCTGCGAAGTTTGACCTCATGCAAACAGCTGCTAAGCAAAAAACCAACCTCTATATAAATGAGTGTCTTACTAAGCAGCGTGGATCCCTCCTCTACAGGCTGCGCCAAGTTCGCAAACAAAACCCTGGTCTTATCAAGCAGTGCTACACAAGGAATGGTACGATTTTTGCGAAGAAAGAAGCTACAGGAAAAAGATATGAAATAAAATGTGACCAACAACTCCTGGACTTCCTAAGTGATTGTGGTATATCTGAAAACCTGAACCCGACCAATGCCAGTACTTAAATTAACTCTTTCAGTGCCTGAGCCTAACCTAACTTAATCTAACTTTGTCTAAGGTGCTGTCTCTGCCTTCCCATTTACCTGATGTTCTCCTATTCCTATAATTTCCTAAATAATCCATCAAGTCTCCATGCACTTATGCAAGCATCTACCTTAGTTTCATTGCAAAATTTTACTCTTAAATCTAATCTTACCCTATTCCATTTATATTTTAAATTTATTTGTATTGATCTATGTCATTTATTGAAATCAATTATTGATCTCATTTTTGTTCTTTTAATTAAGTTCATACTAATTATAAGTTAAAACTAAGCTTAATAAAATTTATTATCTTTAAGATTTATTTACTTTACAATTATCATTTGTCAAATTTTTTTATATATTCATCTTGACAGTCTCTACTGATTTTTTGTTCTCTCCGCCAAACTTGTGTATCCTCCATGGCTATCTAGTGACCTTAATTCTACCTCAAATTGTTTCAATTCCTTGTTTGCTTGCATTTATTGTTGTGTCTTGCCATAATTATTCTCTAATTTAGCAGACTCAATACTTTGTAAGCTCTTATTGTATTGTTATATTATTATATTTGTTTTGCTATAATTACTTCCTATTTTACAGCAGATTTGTTTTTCATCTGTTCATGTAATTGTTATCTTATTGTATTGTGACATTCTTTTCTATATTGATATATATTTTCTGTCTATTGTTACTTACAGTGTACCTGAGAGTACCTGTAAGCAATCTACCTCATTTTTCATTTTTGCTCAATTTTTTTGGTATTGCTTAGTCTTGTTTATATTTTTGTTTTGTATATCTATATCTTGTGTTTTGTATAGTCCATGTTTATATGTTTTTTTCTTTAATCTCATTCATTACCTAGGTTTCCTAGCCTAGCCATACTCCATTGTACCCCTGTAAGCCCCTTTTGTGTTTGTTACAGTATTGTGTACATTTATTTCTTTTTGTTTTTCTTGTTTTTCCGGCAATCAGTTTTTTTTTATGCAGTCAAGTATAGACCCAGAACTTAACCTCTTATCCACTATCTATGACAATAATCATTTTAATGATCTAAATTGCAGATATTTTGCAGCACATGATGTAAACAATGTATTAACTCATAGTCACAATATCTCTGTAATCAATTTGAACGTTAGATCCCTAGGCAAACACTTCGATGATGTTAGTGCCTTGATTGAAGCTATTGACAACAATTTCTCTTTTATTATACTTACTGAAACATGGTTGAAAGATGATACTACTCAACTCTTTAACATGCCTAACTACTCAGCAATCCACAACTGTCGTCAACTTCAGAGAGGTGGTGGCACTGCTCTTTACTACCACCAAGAACTAACATGCTTAAAAGAAATTAGAACTAGAGACTGCTATGGGGAGTATATCTTCGCCAGCTTCAGAGTCAAGGGTGCCGAGTCTATCCTGTCTGTGGGTGCAGTTTATAGAATTCCTAACACTGATGTGTCCGAATTCAACTCAAACCTTAGAAATCTAATACTTGATAACAGACTGAACAAAAACCACCTAATTATTGCAGGGGACTTTAATATTGACCTCTGCGAGCCAGAACACCCTACTGCTGTTAGCTTCCTCAACTGTATGAATTCCTGCTTCCTCATACCCTTAATCACTAGACCTACTAGAATCACTAATAGCACTGCCACGACTCTTGATCACATCTGGACAAATATAACCTCTCCGCTTACTTCAGGTATAATCACCGATAGCACTACAGACCATTACCCCACATTTCTCTTAACTAACATTAGCAAACCACCTCTTGAGTCAAGAGAGATACGTTTTAGACTACACAATGAAACTGCTATAGACAATTTTATAACTGCTACTGATAATGTCAACTGGGAGTCCGAGTTAGGTAACATAGAGGACATCAACCTAGCAGCTCAATCTTTTCTTCAAATAACTCTTAGCCTTTATAATACTCACTGTCCTATGCTTACAAAACAAGTCACAACCAAAAGGCTTAACAATCCCTGGCTTACAAAGGGAATACTTAAATCTATTAATAATAAACATGACCTTGAGAAAAAGTATAGGTTAGGGATTGTCTCCAAAGAATTCTCAAAGAATTACTCATTATTGCTATCTAAGATAATTAGACGAGACAAAACTAAATACTACGAAGATAAATTTACCCAAATAAAGAGCAACATTAAACAAACATGGAGAACAATTTCACAAATATTGGGATCAAAAAAGTCTTTAAATAACAAACCGACTCTCCTGTCTAATAACGATGGTCAGCTTTCAGCCTCTGATTCTGCTATTGAGTTCAATAGGTTCTTCTCTTCCATTGGTTCATCCCTTGCTAATGATATTCCATCTTCCAGTACTGACATTAAGGACTATCTTACAGGGAACTATCCCCAGTCTCTGTACCTAAAGCCTATTAATTCCATTGACGTCAATGAGATAATCCTTTCCCTTAAAACCAAGTCTGGTGCCCTTGAGGAGATACCAACTTTAATCTACAAAAAAGCCTCCAGATCTTTAGCCCCTGCTATTGCTTTGCTCTTCAACAAGTCACTTGAACTCCAAACCTTTCCAGATATTCTAAAAAAAGCGAGAGTAACGCCTGTCCACAAATGTGGTGATCTCACAGATGTTAACAACTACAGACCTATATCAATCCTGCCAAACTTGTCAAAAATTTTTGAAAAACTAATCTATAAGCAGCTTTACTCATATCTAGCCAAACTCAATATACTTAGCCCTTGCCAATATGGCGTCAGGCCCAAAGAGAGGCTTGTTTCCACTGTAGGTCATCGAGAGAGAGGTTAAGGGCTTTTTCTAGCATTGATTTCAGTAACCGGTCATACTCACTTAGTTTTTGGCTACTGTAAGATGGTGAACACCTCAGAAAGTAGGTTAACCTGGGGAGGGACAGACATCTGGTGATGAGGTAGAGTGCATCATGAGCATCAATATCCTCAATCCTCCCATCCATCCTCTTAAGGTCGGCGATTTTCTTATCAAGGACCTCATCGATGGCTTTCAACCCCAGGGGAGCTCCTAGGAGTGTGCTGTCTTCAGGTTTAGTTTTATGGATATTTGGCAGAAGACCCTCTATTCTCTCTACGATGCCCTGGTTGGAACATATTATTTCACATTTAGAAGGGTTCAGGGTGAGGCCTAAAACTGCACCTTGCTCCTGGATTTTTCTGATGTCCTCCAGGAGGGAGTCTTGGGAACCAGCTAGGGTACCATCATCCAAGAACCAGATGTTAAGCTCACTGGACAGGACCTCTGTGACTTGTTTGATGACTAAGCAGAAAAGGAGAGGAGCGAGGGGGTCACCCTGTTGGACGCCTTCTCGCGAGTCAATTTCATGTTCGCCAAAAAGTAGCTTAAGATCCATACTGTAGCATGAATGTACAAAAGGGTAGAGGGAAGGGAAATGACTATGAACCGCACGGAGTACAGCATCCCTCCGCACCAAATTGAAGGCATTTTTGAAATCTAGCTTGATAAGGGCCTTTTCGTCTGTGATGTTGGCGATGAAGGCTCGAGCTGCATATATATATATATATATGCATATATATATATATATATATATATATATATATATATATATATATATATATATATATATATATATATATATATATATATATATATATATATATATATATATATATATGCAATTGACGATCACAAAACACTGATCATTTTATGCGGAAAATCCACAGAGAAATATGAAATGAGGTGAACGTTTCAGTCAGTCAGTTTCAGTTTCAGTCAGTCTGGTGTTGACAAAGGCTTTAACAAGCCGAAACGTTCACCTCATTTCATATTTCTCTGTGGATTTTCCGCATATATATATATATATATATATATATATATATATATATATATATATATATATATATATATATATATATATATATATATATATATATATATATATATATATATTTATATATATATATATATATATATATATGTCATACGTAGTAGCCAGAACGCACTTCTCAGCCTACTATGCAAGGCCCGATTTGCCTAATAAGCCAAGTTTTCATGAATTGTTTTTCGACTACCTAACCTACCTAACCTAACCTAACTTTTTCGGCTACCTAACCTAACCCAACCTATAAAGGTAGGTTAGGTAGGGTTGGTTAGGTTCGGTCATATATCTACGTTAATTTTAACTCCAATAACAAAAACTAGACCTCATACATAATGAAATGGGTAGCTTTATCATTTCATAAGAAAAAAATTTGAGAAAATATATTAATTCAGGAAAACTTGGCTTATTAGGGAACTCGGGCCTTGCATAGTAGGCTGAGAAGTGCGTTCTGGCTACTAGGTACGACATATATATATATATATATATATATATATATATATATATATATATATATATATATATATATATATATATATATATATATATATATATGTCGTACCTAATAGCCAGAACGCACTTCTCAGCCTACTATTCAAGGCCCGATTTGCCTAATAAGCCAAGTTTTCATGAATTAATGTTTTTTCGTCTACCTAACCTACCTAACCTAACCTAACCTAGCTTTTTTTGGCTACCTAACCTAACCTTACCTATAAATATATGTTAGGTTAGGTTAGGTAGGGTTGGTTAGGTTCGGTCATATATCTACGTTAATTTTAACTCCAATAAAAAAAAATTTACCTCATACATAGAGAAAAGGGTTGCTTTATCATTTCATAAGAAAAAAATTATAGTAAATATATTAATTCATGAAAACTTGGCTTATTAGGCAAATCGGGCCTTGAATTGTAGGCTGAGAAGTGAGTTCTGGCTACTAGGTACGACATATATATATATATATATATATGTCGTACCTAGTAGCCAGAACGCACTTCTCTGCCTACTATTCAAGGCCCGATTTGCCTAATAAGCCAAGTTTTCATGAATTAATTGTTTTTCGACTACCTAACCTACCTAACCTAACCTAACCTAACTTTTTCGGCCACCTAACCTAACCTAACCTATAAAGATAGGTTAGATTAGGTTAGGTAGGGTTGGTTAGGTTCGGTCATATATCTACGTTAATTTTAACTCCAATAAAAAAAAATTGACCTCATACATAATGAAATGGGTAGCTTTATCATTTCATAAGAAAAAAATTAGAGAAAATATATTAATTCAGGAAAACTTGGCTTATTAGGCAAATCGGGCCTTGAATAGTAGGCTGAGAAGTGCGTTCTGGCTACTAGGTACGACATATATATATATATATATATATATATATATATATATATATATATATATATATATATATATATATATATATATATATATATATAATACAGGATGGATGTGCAGTGACTTAATATCTAACATATTCAGAGATTTGAGTAAGGGTACCGAGTGATGTCTGGGACTGTTACGACCTTGGGTTCCTTAGTTGGAAACCAGAGGTCAAATTGAGCTCTAAACAATTACTTTACATTAATTGATAGTATTGGATCATGTGAGAAGCCCTTTAAAGCCTGGTTCTGCAGTATTCCCGTCGTCCTTGCCAAACGTAAGATGAATCTTGTTTCTCATAGAGCATTTCGACTCTGAGCTTGTTGACTTTTAAATATAATATTGAACTAAGTATCAGCTACCCTTAGAATTGGTAAAGTAACTAGTAATGAAGGTCAGTGAAGCAGTATTGTTGTGGCTGTACGTTCACCTAGGCATCACTTCCCGGCAGCATTTATGAGGGAGCGCAGAGGCTCTTTTAGGTCTCTCCGGCTGGCTGTGTGATGGTGGACATAACTCTCCAGTGTGTTTCTATTTCTACTCCTCCTCCTCTTCCCTTACCTTATCCTGTGTCTAGTTTACAAGATAAGTACCGTGTTGCATGTACGTTTTCTGGCATAAGTGTGCAGTAATGTGTATAGTCTACGCTAGTTTTTATATTGCTAAGTTACTCTAGGGGTTTCAGTGGAACCACGTGTGCTCAAGTGGTACCAGGCTACCTAGAGTCCTTGATAGTGTCCCTTGCCAAGTAGTCTTTACCCTAGTTGCCATTGTAAACCTTGTATCCTGCTTTTGTGGACCAAGGTATTTAACGTAAGATAGAGTGGTAAAGAGAATTGTTGTGTTAATGTACATGGGGGGGGGGGGGTATAAGAGGGTTTAATAAATAAGTACTGTTAAAGGAGTATCCATTCTTCCTGTTCAAGTGGAGCAGTGATCTACCACTAGACTGCAGAAATTACTTTAAAGCCAGTATTTTAGCGCTGGTTATGTTTTTATTGGGGGGCCAGGCCTATCTGTTCTCCGCTGATTTTAGGAACTCCTAGGTTTTATCCTTAGTCCCTCTCAGTACAACTACATACATTCCCATAACAAGTACCTTTTCCATAACAGGGGCCAGAGTTAGATATTGTCCTAATAGGAGCTTTGTGTTGAGTAATTAGAGGACATAATGATTTTGGGTAGTAGAACCCCAAGCACAAATACCATAGTTGAGATAAGGATAGATGAGAGAGTAATAAGTGTCACCAGGGCACGGTGAGGTACATAATATCTGATCTTAGAAAGAATGCCAACAACAGTTTTTGAAACTTTTTTTTTGCTATATATAGAATGTGTCCCTGGAAATTCAGCTTGTGGTCAATTAGAACGCCAATGTTACCGGAATTAACAATAGTCTACTCCAACCCCAACCCACATACATTAAATGATGTTGTTAATAATGAACTAAAAAAAAGTCCACTTTTGGATGTCAACCAACAAACTAACACTTAACATAGAAAAGACCTACTACATCTTATTTGGAAGCAAATCTACAAATGCAATTCAGCTTCAGATAGACAATGTAAACATTATCAATAAAAATGATGGAAAGTTTCTTGGCCTATTCCTAGACAAGAGACCCAACTTCAGTACCCACATACAACACATAATTAAGAAAGTCTCTAAAACAGTTGGTATACTCTCCAAAATCAGATATTATGTACCTAACTCTGCTCTCATCTCTCTATATTATGCACTAATCTATCCCTATCTCAACTATGGTATCTGTGCATGGGGTTCAACCACTGCAAACCACCTTAAGTCCATCATCACCCAGCAAAAATCTGCTATCAGAATAATAACAAATTCTGCTTTCAGACAACATTCAGCCCCCTTGTTTAACTCCCTAAACATGCTGAACATAATCTCACTCCATAAATTCTCTTGTGTCAACAACATTTACAAAACCCTGTTCTTAAATGCAAATCCTGCTCTGAAACTCTTCCTGGACAGATGTAATAGAACCCATTATCACCACACCAGAAATAAATATCTCTTTGATATCCGCAGAGTTAAACTTAATCTGTGTAAACACTCTATGCAAATAAAGAGACCCAGTTTATGGAACTCACTCCGTATTGAATTGGAAAGCTGTCCAACTTTTACATCATTCAAAATCAATACTAAAAAGTACCTAATTTCATCTTCATAGTTTTTCACTTTTTGCCTTAAAATTGCACTGTATCTATTGCTACCCAATCTCCCAACCTTTATGTTCCCAATTTGAACATCTTTACCATTGTGATCATTGCTGTCTTCTTATATGTGCTGCCAATCTGTTGTATGGTGTTAATTAATCTTGTTTATCTGTATCTATTGCTACCCAGTCTCCCAATCTTTATTTACCCAATCGGAACATCTTTACCATTGTGATCATTGCTGTCTTATATGTGCTGTCAATCTGCTGTATGGTGTCTATTAATCTTGTTTAAATTACTAATCAAGCTGTCAATGTAATCAATCAGAGCTTTAATATAACAATGTGCTTTAATATACTTACTAAGCTCTCTCATCTCATTTTTCTCTTGCAATGTATCTTTATCATTTATCAATTCTGATAGAAATTACCTACTTAAAATTATCTGTTAGATTAAGGACCTGCCCGAAACGATGCGTGTACTAGTGGCTTTACAAGAGTGTAAATACTGTACTATGCAATGTATTCTCACAAACCCAATGTACCTTCTTGTATATATATTAATAATTAAATAAATAAATAAATAGTCCTGAGACATTGTAACAATATTATTGTGTACTCACGATTTCCACTCTCATTACATTCATTTCCCCGGTCACTACCTCACTTGCTGAAGAACACCTAGCTCGCTCCACGTGCGTCGACTAGGTGTGGCCCTTGGGTGTCCAGGGCATGTGGCCAAGCGTGGCCCAAGGGGGTGGCTAAGGCATGTGGCCACCTCGTGACCCTAAAGGGTGGCCACGGAGTAGCGCGGGGTGTCGCAGCGCCCCACCCGGGATGAGCTGGCGTGCGGGGTGGCCCACAGGTAGGTGGCCAAGGTGTGGCCCTCATGCATCCCCACCGTGTCTGGCCACGGAGCGGTGCGGCGCGCGCATGGCAAGGTGGAATTTCAAAGTCCAACAGGGGCCTGTAATCTCACCACAATTACACTGGGAAGCCCTGCCCTATTCCACCAATTGTCCGTTAGCATAGACTGGATAACTCAAAACACCAGATGAGAGCAACCATCTGATACACTGAGTTTCACAGTTCCTTCCTTACTCCTTGGCCCCATTTCACGCAAATTGGGTCCCTAACACGACCCACGATAGCAGGAGTGGGTCGATTCGCAGGAGTGGGTCGTGACTTAACGATTCTTCGCGGCAGAGGAACGTATTCCAGGGACCTGCCCGAAACGCTACGCATACTAGTGGCTGTACAAGAATGTAACAACTCTTGTATATATCTCAAAAAAAAAAAAGAGTGCTGTGCGTGATGGGTAATAAGGATGACACAGCGATTAATGGTGGTGGAGAGGGCATACACGCCACCTCCACCTGGGGACACCTTGTCTTCTCCTCGCTGCCCAGCTTAGATTGAAGATTTGGCGGGCATAGGGAAACTCAAATGCCCGTCTCCCCCCCCCCACCTTGTCTTGACCAATCAGCACAAAGTCGGCACAGCCTATTGTGCCGCTCCCAATCACCGCCTTTCGCGCCTAAAACTCACCATGAAGCTGAGGTGCCTAGACCAATCACAGACGCCCTCACCGTGAGGCGTCCCATGACGTCACAAGGAGGGGGAAGCCTAGGAGTGTGGCATCATACCTCACATGGTGGGGGAGGCAACGTTCACCCCTCTGTCCCCCCTACCCCCTCACCTCTAAAACCGTTCACATAAGCTTTCATCCAACACCACAGAAGTGCATGTAGTTTGAAAACTTCTTGTCTAGAGTTCCTAGTGCGTCTCTAGCCTAAATCTAGAAAACTAGAAAAACTAGCTGTGGGAATTTTCATCCCCTCACAAGGACCTCATCGAGCTACAACGCTCTCCCACATAGAGCTTCGCGACTCCGGCCACACTCAGCTCTCTGCTCTGCTCCAAGCTCCGTCTCAATGTCGACGACACTGCTGTATCCAGGACTACTAAATAAATATGAAACTCACTAAAAACTGTGTATCTAATCTACCCAACAACGTAACATAACCGTACGTTACATTGGTGACCCCGGAGAGTTTCGACGATACCCAGCCACGACTGACTACAACATGGATTCTCACTGGACCTTCACTCCTGCTGTTGCTTGCTGTGGACAGCTGCCATCTGTCACGGGACGTTGCCAACACCCTCGTCACAGCTATGATTTTCAGCGGGATCGTCTCTACCTTTTCATCAACTACAGCTTGCTGCACAGCGAGCGTTACTCACTCATCTGACAGTTTCATCAGCAACTACATCATGTGGGATCTACAGCCTGTCCTGCCGACTCTCCGTCACTGCCAGGGCACTGCTTGTTCTACAGGAACTCCCACGAAAGCTGCTCTTTCGTCAGATTCATCTACACGTTCACTGCATTCTGATACTCTGCCGACTCAAGCACCTTGCGCAGTACAGGACTTACAGCTTGCGTTTCCGACTCTTCGTCACCTCCAGGACAATTCAGCTCTTGCAGTGAGTCCCTCGTTGCCCTAACTACGTGCCTACATTACCTCCTATTGTGCTGGTGCCCGAGCCCATCCACCCCGGATCTAAATGCTCCACCCAAGGACAACTATCATGCACATTTTTCTCTCCTGCTACATCGAGCTTGTCCACACACTGCCTGCATCTTTTGGTACCGGACTACATGTTCCACAGCGACCCTGGGAACAGTAGCCTCGTATTTTTTGTTATATTGCTTTTCTTCCATTCCCTGGCAGGGGGAGTCCTGTAGCAGGTAATCCTTATACTCGTTCCATTATCTCATTATCTTAATAGCATAACTAATTAACACTAATTACAGAAGCTACAATCCTTTCCCCAATTACAGGTAATACTCTTTACATCTTGTTGGAGGGAGCTAAGGTGTAATCACCATATAAGCAAGCGATATGAGGAATAGCGGACAGTACAATTTCCAGTCAAGAATGTAGCACTTGGCGTAGGCAGTTCTAATCGTCTACAAGACGCTACAGCTTGGACACAGAACAGGCAGCAGACTAGGACCTCATCGAGCTACAACGCTCTCCCACATAGAGCTCCGGGACTCCGGCCACACTCAGCTCTCTGCTATGTTCCAAGCTCCGTCTCAACGTCGACGACACTGCTGTATCCAGAACTACTAAATAAATATGAAACTCACTAAAAACTGTGTATCTAATCTACCCAACAACGTAACATAATCGTACGTTACATTTCTGAGACTGAGTGGAAGCCTCTGAGATAGCACCTACATTTAATATGATGATAATTGGGGACATGATGTACAGAACGGCTTGAGGCCAGGCTTGACTTGTGAGAGCTCGGTCCACTAGACTGTTGCTTGGAGTGGCCTGCAGGCTCACATATCCATCACAACCCTGTTGATCCGGCACTCCTTGGAGAAAATGATCTAGTTTTCTCTTGAAGATGTCCACGGTTGTTCCGGCAATATATCTTATACTTGCTGGGAGGATGTTGAACAACCATGGGCCTCTGATGTTTACAGTACAGTGTTCTCTGATTGTGCGTATGGCACCCCTGCTCTTCACTAGTTCTGTTCTGCATTTTCTTCCATATCGTTCACTCCAGTATGTTGTTATTTTACTGTGTAGATTTGGGACTTGACCCTCCAGTATCTTCCACGTGTATATTATTTGATATCTCTCCCGTCTCCATTCTAGTGAGTACATTTGGAGAGTAAACAGTCTCTGTGGCGTAGTGGTAAGATGCTCACCTGGCGTTCCTCAAGCGCTTTGTCCTAGATTCGAATCCTGGCCGGGGAGGATTTACTGGGGCACATATCCTTAACAGTAGCCTCTGTTCAACTCAACGGTAAAATGGGTACTTAACGATTAACGCGGGGGTCGAATTCCAGGGTACATAGGATTAAGGACTTGCCTGAAACGCTACACGAACTAGTGGCTGTACAAGAATGTAAAAACTCTTGTATATATAAATAATAAAAAAAATCTTTGAGACGATTCCAATAATTTAGGTGCTTTATTGCTTCTATGTATGCCATATATGTTCTCTGTATTCCCACTATTTCAGCAATCTCTCCTGCTCTGAAGAGGGAATTAGTAAGTACTAAGCAGTATTCACGTCGGGACAGTACAAGTGTTACGGACCCGAGTCCAGCGTCCTAGCATGGAGCAGTGACAACAACGCCATCTGCCAGTCTGCTCCCGAAACCCCCTCCAAATGGACGACGCCATCTAGTGAGGACGGGATATACCGGCCACAGGGGCTGGATTCCCGTCTTAGTCAGCTCATAACATAGCCGCTGCTGACCTCTGGTGAGGTGGCGCTTAGACAACAACGCCATCCATGGAGTGGATAGGTGGACGTTTGTATCTAAGCCTGTAAGTGAGGTGCCCTAGAGTGTCCCTAGTACTAATGACGTGTCTGATTACAGAGTCGACCTGGGACTGCTGTATCGGACGATGGGGCAGTCTACCCAAGGCAGCCAAAGTCTCTCCACATGTTTGCTGCAGAAGCTGTGAGTCACCCCCGGACGAACACTGTTGAGTGTGTTAGCCTGCCTGTGACATGGCAGTACCAGGAATCGTCTTATCTGGGGGCTGGCTGGTGGAAGAGACTACCCACTGTGGTGCGGAGAGAGGAGAGTGATAAATAAATAAATATGTTTATTCAGGTAAGGTACATACATACAAGTGATGTTACATTAATGGATTGATATATAGATAGAGCTAGTACATACAATGCCTAAAGCCACTATTACGCAATGCGTTTCGGGCAAGAAAAACATTAATATCTAGAACTTAATACTAATTGAGCATAAAGAATAAAAAGTGTTGAAAACAAATACAAATAAAGATAAAAAAAGGGGGAACATGACTGAAAAAGCAGCACAAATACAATAGGTTGACAAACAGTGTTGATTAAAAAAAAATAATAATAATAAAATAACAGACATGGGTTGACAATAAAGGAGTGAGGTGGGTTACAGGGAATTTATTAGATAGTGTTTAGTTTTTATCTTAAACTGGTTGAGAGAGGTACAGTCTTTAACATGGTTGGGAAGGTCATTCCACATTCTGGGTCCCTTGATTTGTAGAGCATTTCTAGTTTGATTAAGTCGTACTCTGCGGAATCACATGAGGCTCCTGCCTATAGGGCTCGCAACCCTAGTATCGATCGTGGAGTGGCCTACACAGCGGAGCTGATCGGAACCTGCCAGCTACAGGCTGGATTTGTGGTTGAAGGCCTCCACAATGGTGCACCCAGTGGGACTGTGATTCGGCTGGCCTGTGGCCGGGGTAGATTCGCTGAGAGAATCAGAAGATTCATCATGGGCCACGAAGAAGAGAACCAGGGCTACTCATCTTGGGCACCGTGGAGCATCCTGTGTCTTCAGAGGAAGACTAATTTGTTTATAATAAGTGTAGTTATAGCAGCCCCGCGTGTGGCTGTGATATATTTATGGTGGTGGTAGCAATATATATACAAAAGCAGTGCATTTGTATCCCTTCCCCTTTAATTTAACTTGCGTTACGGAACGCACCCCTTGAAAGCCACTACTAGCTTGGGGCCGGATACCCAAACTCTAATAACATCAGAGAAGAACCCAGTTTTGACCCAATACAGCCGTAACAACAAGTGATTTGTATACTACAACCATTGTTCTAATCACTCTCTCAAATACTTTTATTATGTGGGACGTTAGTGCAACTGGTCTATAATTCTTTGCCAATGCTTTGCTCCCTCCCTTGTGTAGAGGGGCTATGTCTGCTACTTTAAGTGCATTTGGTATCTTCCCCCATTTCCAAACTCTTCCTCCACACTATACTGAGTGCCTGTGCTACCGGCATTTTGCATTTCTTTATAAATATTGAATTCCATGAATCTAGACCCGGAGCTGAGTGCATGGGCATGTTTTCAATTTCTCTTTCAAAATCTGCCACGCTCATGGTGATATCAGTTATATTTACAGGGGGTTTGGATATAACCGCATAAAGAAGTTGTCAGGATCTTCCACTTTCATGTTGTTTATTTTAGTGCTAAACATGTCCTCATACTGTTTTTTTTTTTTTAGGATTTCACTAATTTCTTTGTCATCCTCCGTGTATGAACCTTCACTCGTACGAATAGGTCTGTTACGGCCCTCTCGGGTCGCAACCGGGTTCTTACTCTGATGTTGTTAGAGGAAGGGTATCCGGCCCCAAGCCAGTAGTGGCTTTCAAGGGATGTGATCCGTAACGCAAGTAAATTAAAGGGGAAGGGAAATTATTATAGGGAAGGAAAATTATTATTATATTAAGTCAAAACTTAATATTATATAATTATCACCGTCACCAATAAATAAGATATAAACGATTACACGGGGGGGGGGGGGGGTATAAACACTATAATACACGATGTAGTCTTCCTCTGAAGACCCTGGACGTTCACGGTGCCAAGCTCTTGGTGCTCTCGTGGCCTCACGACGAATCCTTCGAGAATCTTGAGTCTACCCCGGCCACAGGCCAGCCAAAACACAGTTCCACTGGGGGCACCGTCGTGGAGGCCGTCAACCACAAGTCCAGCAGATAGCTGGCAGGTTCCAAATCAGCGACGCTGGTTAGGCCACTCCACGAGCGATACTAGGGTCGCGCCCTAGTCAGGAGCCTCGTGTGATACCACAGATCACTCTCCTTTCCACAACACCCCAGTGGTTAAGCGGCTCCACCAGTCAGTCCCGGGTATGACAATCCTTCAACTGCCGCTTCACAGGCAGGGTAACACCACAGTGTTCATCCGGGGGGCGACTCACAGCTGCTGCAGCAAACACTTGGTGACGAGACGGCTGCCTTGGGTAGACTGACTCAACTTCCATTACAGCAGTCCCAGGTCGACTCTGTAATCAGACACGTCATCAGTAACAGGGACACACAAAAGCACCTCACTTACAGGCTTAGACACAAACGCCCGACGTATCCATTCCATAGATGGCGTTGCTGTCTAAGCTCCACCTCACCAGAGGTCAGCAGCGGTCGTGTTATGAGCTGATCAGGACTGGAAACTGGCCCTTGTGGCCAGTACACCTCGTCCTCACCAGATGTCGTCGTCCATTTGGAGGGGGTTTCGAGAGCTGACCCACAGATGGCGCGGTCGTCACTGCTCCGTGCTACACGCTGGATTCGGGTCCGTAACAAGGTCTAATAACTGGCAGTGATTTTTGCTTTTGATTTCGCATATTATGAAGAAATATTTTTGGTTTTTCTTTATTTCCTGAATTGCTTTCTGTTCTAGTTGCTTTTCTTCAATCTGATGTGAGTGTTTCTATTTCTGCTCGATTTCTTCAATCTCCCCATTTAAATTATTCCTTCTTGGTAGGGAAAGTCCTGTCTGCTTAAGCATTTCCGCTCTTTTTTTATTTTTTTATAGTGTAGTCTGTATTCTCTTTCTATGTTGGACCTTTTTCAGGCTTTCCTCAAAGGAATATGTTTTAGAAAGACTTGATATGCTCAGAAGTCAGTTTTTCTATTCCTTATGTAGGACTTGTATAACTTAGAACAGTTTCCCATGGAATGTTTGTAAGTTCCCTGTTTATTGCCTCCCAATCTATCCTTTATTATTAAAATTGAATGTACTGAATAACCCCCTCTCGCTTGATCATTGTTTTAGGTCTATTCTAAGTATTGATGGTAGTTTGCACTTCAATGAGCTTGTGATCTGAGTATGTGGTATCTGATATCGTGATGTCCCTCATTATGTCTTCATTGTTTGTAAAGACCAGATCTAGAATATTTTCGTTTTTCGTTGGCTCTGATATCTGCTGATTGAGTGAAAATTTGGCACAGAATCTAAGCAGTTCTCTACTCTGTGGTTGGTTATGTCCCTATAGATTTCCTGGTATAATATTATTGTTGAATTATATTAGAATAATAACTAAGTTTATTTTCTCTATTTTTACTCCCAGTACCTCTACCACCTCATTTGTAACGTCAAGGAGCTCCGAGTATACAAGGTCTTCTCTAATATACAGATCCACTCCTCCATGTGACCTAATTACGCTATCACACCTGTATAGATTATATACTGGTATCCAGCTCTCACTGTCCAAGAATTCCCCTGCATGAGTTTCTGTGAGAGCTCCAAATACTGCGTTTGACTCCGTGAGAAAGACTTTTATTAATTGTACTATAATTTTTGTTCTTGTGTTTAGTCCTTGTATATTGGCAAAGATGAATGAGGTTACTCTATTTGGGATAGTGTGACTGAGAGACTTTTTTGGCAAAATCATTATGCGTGGTCATATTGAGTTTGTTCTGACCAGTGTTGATTGTTGTAGGGCAGTGGCCTGTTGTAGTTATAGTTCATTTTTGGTGTGTAGTTGTATCTGTGATTCTGGTATGCAAGTGGGTCTGGCATCCAGTTCCATACATTCTCTATGTTCCACCTTTTGAAATCTCTTTCGGCTTGTTTACAAAAAATTAATTGAGTTTCCTCCAAATTCATTATCTTGCTTGCCATTCTTTATGTAGCGCTCCATGCATTTCATGTGAAAGTATGGGCAGCTGAGGTCATAGCATTTTCTGTCCTCGAGTGAAGTTTGGCT
Organism: Procambarus clarkii; assembly: GCF_040958095.1. NCBI lineage: Eukaryota > Metazoa > Arthropoda > Malacostraca > Decapoda > Cambaridae > Procambarus > Procambarus clarkii. The sequence continues at coordinate 33,858,655 of NC_091190.1, read as the reverse complement.
CCTGTCAGGATGGAAAAACCTACATGTTGATCCAAATCGACACTATCCTTTCCTAAGCATATTTAAACAAAAAAATATTGGGATGGTGGTAACTGCATTCTAATCCTTTCTTATTACCAGCATATCTATATCTGCATATACCCTTTGCATAAAATTTGCATATGTCTATCCATCTGGTCTGACTCGCTCTATCGCTCTATCGAGGACTGTTGTAGTGTCAGTACCTATCGAGCTGTCAGTACTGTCTGTTACACTTTCTAGTCTACTGTTGTCTGCATCCGGGCATACTGAATCAGAGTTTACAACTTCCTGAGTTTCTGCTTCAGTTTCCTCCCTGACTATAGCTTCCGGCCCTTCGTCTATTTTTTTTTTTTGAGATATATACAAGAGTTGTTACATTCTTGTACAGCCACTAGTACGCGTAGCGTTTCGGGCAGGTCCCTGGAATACGATCCCCGCCGCGATGAATCGTTTTTTCATCCAAGTACACATTTTACTGTTGCGCTAAACAGAGGCTACAGTTAAGGATTTGCGCCCAGTAAATCCTCCCCGGCCAGGATACGAACCCATGACATAGCGCTCGCGGAACGCCAAGCGAGTGTCTTACCACTACACCACGGAGACTGCTATTAGAGTTATTGTTGTTCATTACCCACTCTTTCTGGATGGCTGATAGGCTTTCAATGAATAATGTTTTCCGGTCACGAGTCATATTATTTAAAGTTTTTTAGGATATTCCAAGATGGCAGGTAATTTTTACATACCCAGAGCAAATGGCCAGCTCTCATTCCAGTGGTGTTGTACTTATTCCAGTACAAGCCGAATGAAATCTATTCTTACATATAAAACATTCAATTCCCGTTGCCTTCGACTTTAAGGTTTTATTACAGTGGCCGCAAATTAGTTTGTTTACTGCCATTTTGCCTTGTTTTGCTGTACGCTTGGAATGGGGTTACCAATGTTCTATATTTGCACAAATGTCAAGCTTTTGTACTTATCTAATTTTGCAAGTGTGTATTACAACATTCAATAAGAATATAAGACCAATTTGTCTGTTCCCTTTATCTTGCACACTACCTAGCTGCATGTTCCAGGGTATACTGTAGGTGGCAACCTGGAGTTAAGTTTTTTTTATTATTTATAAAATAAACAATATACAAACAGAAAACCACAGAAAAATAAAAACAGGAGTACATACAGGATATGCTGAATACAGCAATAAAACATGAAAAGAACACATGAAACATCGCTACGCTCGCTACGTAGTATACGTGCACGCTACGCTCCTCACTCTAAGCTGTATATCAGCCCTTAAGCTATCGCCAGATGATGTAGACCGCCACCCACAGGCAGCTAAGTACATGGAGTCCAAGCATGTTATAGCAAAACCAAAGTAACCGACCAAAATCAACTCATTCCATCTCAAATAAGTTTCAAAACAATCCTCTACGGCTGTGAGTACCAGTGCATGCTGCCACCACCACGCTGCCTGACGCAAGTTTCTTCACAATATATACCCCCCAGTCCATTCTAACCAATCATGTCTCCTAAAAATGTGACTGTGCAGGGAAATAAGGGCAACAAACCCCTTAACAAGGCATCCATCCCGGCCAACTCTAACAATATTCGTGTTTCTCCGTCTGGAAGCTCTGGGGTCCGGGGCGGAGGTGCTGCCCTCCCCTCCACCCCATTGAGCAAGCTGAGCAAGGGAGCGGAGTCCTCTCAACCCTCTCCTATGAACATGCTAGCATCCCAGTTTAAGCAACTCAAGCGAGCTTCCGGTCCCTCACCGGAATTCACTAACTGGACCGAGAATCAGTGGCTCAAAAAGTTGTGCCTAGTCCTCGAGTCACAAAATACTATCATCTTGAGTCTTCTAAATGAGAATCTAGCGAACCGCGCTAATCTCCAACAACAACAACAAGAAATAACCCTACTCCGCGAGGATATTAGAAACTGCAAGGCTAGCCAAGACCAACTACAGCATGATTTGAATGATCTCCGTGAGGAATACAACCTTCTGAAAACTGATGAAGCCATAAAAAAACAGGAGGAAGCTCTCAGCAAAATGACTGCATGTATCAGTACATTTTCAGCCCAACGTTCCGTCTCCCAGGATGAACAAGACCAGCAAAAGCTGCTAGACTCTGTTATTGTGTCATCCCAAGATATACCTGTGGAACATGAAGGTGAAAATTGTGTCGAAATAGCTCAGGATCTCTTAAAAAACAAATTGCAGCTCAGTCTAAACAAAACTGACATTATTGCTGCCTACAGAGTAGGCAAAAAGAATCCATCAGGTCAAAACCAGCGGAAAATTCGCCTGAAGCTGTCTTCCCAGTTCACGAAATCCCATCTAGTCCGGACAGCTGCATCCCAACGGAAGGGATTATACATCAACGAGTGCTTGACTAGGAACAGACAGCAACTCCTCTACCGCCTGCGTCAAATCCGTCAACAAAACCCAGATGCGATTCATCAGTGAAACTGAAGAAAGGCAGTTAGAACAGAAAGCAATTCAGGAAATAAAGAAAAATCCAAAATATTTCTTCTCATATGCGAAATCAAAAGCAAAAACCACTGCCAGTATTGGACCTATTCGTACAAGTGAAGGTTCATACACGGAGGATGACAAAGAAATTAGTGAAATCCTAAAAAAGCAGTATGAGGACATGTTTAGCACTCCAATAAACAACATGAAGGTGGAAGATCCAGACAATTTCTTTATGCGGGATATTCAAACCCCGGTAAATATAACTGATATAAACACGAGCGCACTAAATTTTGAAAAAGAAATTGAAAACATGCCCAAGCACTCGGCCCCAGGTCCAGACTCATGGAATTCAATATTTATAAAGAAATGCAAAGTGCCGGTAGCACAGGCACTCAGTATAGTGTGGAGGAAGAGCTTGGACACGGGGGAGATACCAGATGCACTTAAAGTAGCAGACATAGCCCCTCTACACAAGGGAGGGAGCAAAGCATTGGCAAAAAATTATAGACCAGTTGCACTAACATCGCACATCATAAAAGTATTTGAGAGAGTGATTAGGAGTCAGGTCACCAATTTCATGGAGACCAATGACCTTCATAACCCAGGCCAACATGGATTTCGGGCGGGAAGATCGTGCCTCTCACAGCTACTTGAGCACTACGACAAAGTCACTGAGGCATTAGAAGAGAAACAGAATGCTGATGTGATATACACGGACTTCGCAAAGGCCTTCGATAAATGTGACCATGGCGTGATAGCACACAAAATGAAGTCAATGGGAATAACCGGTAAAGTAGGACGCTGGATACTCAGTTTTCTGTCAAACAGGACTCAGCGAGTAACTGTCAACCATATAAAATCTAGTCCAAGTGCAGTGAAAAGCTCTGTACCTCAGGGTACTGTCCTTGCACCGCTGCTTTTCCTTATTCTCATATCAGATATAGACAAAAATACAAGTCACAGCTTCGTATCATCCTTTGCAGATGACACAAAAATCAGTATGAAAATTACCTCGGCTGAGGACATTGGAAAACTTCAAGCTGATATTAATAAAGTTTTCGACTGGGCATCAGAAAATAACATGATGTTTAACAGTGATAAATTCCAGGTACTCAGGTACGGTAAAAATGAGGACCTTAAACATAATACAGAGTACAAAACACAATCAAATGTACCCATAGTAGGAAAACAGCATGTAAAGGATTTGGGAATAATAATGTCTGACGACCTAACGTTTAAGGAGCATAACCAAGCAAATATTGCGACAGCCAGAAAAATGATAGGATGGATTACGAGAACTTTCAAATCCAGGGATCCCATCACAATGGTTGTACTCTTCAAGGCACTTGTGTTGTCCCGTCTTGAGTACTGCTCAGTACTCACTTCCCCCTTCAAAGCAGGAGAGATTGCTGAAATAGAGGGAATACAGAGAACATATACGGCACGCATAGACGCAATAAAGCACCTAAATTATTGGGATCGTCTCAAAGCCCTCCAAATGTACTCACTAGAAAGAAGACGAGAGAGATATCAAATAATATACACCTGGAAGATACTGGAGGGCCAAGTACCAAATCTACACAGTAAAATAACAACGTACTGGAGTGAACGACATGCAAGAAAATGTAGAATAGAACCAATGAAGAGCAGAGGTGCCATAGGCACAATCAGAGAACACTGTATAAACATCAGAGGTCCGCGGTTGTTCAACGTCCTCCCAGCAAGCATAAGAAATATTGCCGGAACAACCGTGGACATTTTCAAGAGGAAACTAGATTTATTCCTCCAAGGAGTGCCGGACCAACCGGGCTGTGGTGGGTATGTGGGCCTGCGGGCCGCTCCAAGCAACAGCCTGGTGGACCAAACTCTCACAAGTCGAGCCTGGCCTCGGGCCGGGCTTGGGGAGTAGAAGAACTCCCAGAACCCCATCAACCAGGTATCAACCAGTGCTTCGTTAGAGATGGACTGATAAAGGTGAGAAAAACCGCAGAGGGCAAAATGTTTACAATTACTAAAGAAGAAAACCTCAACACTTTCCTCTCCCAATGTGGTTTGTCTCACCTTATCACTCCCAGTGAATTAACTTAATTAACCCCCTGTCAACTAGTGGGGCTAGGTATCCTAAGTCTCCTTGTTTAATTTTCTGACTTAATTTTTAACTTACTCTTAACTAGTCATTTACTGAAATCATTTAATTGAGTGCATTAAGTAGTTCTTCAGGTCTTATTAATTATACAGTCATAACTGAACTATTTATAGTTAATAATCATTAGCTTAAATTTGCCTATGTTTATTATTCAACTTTTCTTTGATTTCATTTATTACCTAGGTTGCCTAGCCTCGCCATACTCCCTTACTCCATTGTACCCCTGGCTTTGCCTGCATCTCAAATTGCAAATTGTTACTTACAGTGTACCTGAGAGTACTTGTAAGCAATCTACCTCATTTTTTTAATTTTTGCTCAATTTGTTTTTTGTATTGCTTAGTCTTGTTTATATTTTTGTTTTGTATTTCTATATCTTGTGTTTTGTATAGTCCATGTTTATGTTTTTCTTTAATCTCATTTATTACCTAGGTTGCCTAGCCTCGCCATACTCCCTTACTCCATTGTACCCCTGTAAGCCCCTTGTAAGCTAACTTTTTTTTTTTATTCCTTTTGTGTTTGTTTTGTACAGTATTGTGTACATATTTTTCCCTATTTTATAGCTTATTTCTACCTTGTAATTTGCCTTTCTTTCCTTGTTTTTCCTGCAATCAACTTTTTTTATGCAGACAAGTATAGACCCAGAACTTAACCTCTTATCCACTATCTATGACAATAATCACTTTAATGATCTAAATTGCAGATATTTTGCAGCACATGATGTAAACAATGTATTAACTCATAATCACAATATCTCTGTAATCAATTTGAACGTTAGATCCCTAGGTAAACACTTCGATGATGTTAGTGCCTTGATTGAAACTATTGACAACAAATTCTCTTTTATTATACTTACTGAAACATGGTTGAAAGAGGATACTACTCAACTCTTTAACATGCCTAACTACTCAGCAATTCACAACTGTCGTCAACTTCAGAGAGGTGGTGGCACTGCTCTTTACTACCACCAAGAACTAACATGCTTAAAAGAAATTAGAACTAGAGACTGCTATGGGGAGTATATCTTCGCCAGCTTCAGAGTCAAGGGTGCCGAGTCTGTCCTGTCTGTGGGTGCAGTTTATAGAATTCCTAACACTGATGTGTCCGAATTCAACTCAAACCTTAGAAATCTAATACTTGATAACAGATTGAACAAAAACCACCTAATTATCGCAGGGGACTTTAATATTGACCTCTGCGAGCCAGAACACCCTACTGCTGTTAGCTTCCTCAACTGTATGAATTCCTGCTTCCTCATACCCTTAATCACTAGACCAACTAGAATCACTGATAGCACTGCCACGACTCTAGATCACATCTGGACAAACATAACCTCTCCGCTTACTTCAGGTATAATCACCGATAGCACTACAGACCATTACCCCACATTTCTCTTAACTAACATTAGCAAACCACCTCTTGAGTCAAGAGAGATACGTTTTAGACTGCACAATGAAACTGCTATAGACAATTTTATAACTGCTGCTGATCATGTCAACTGGGAGTCCGAGTTAGGTAACATAAAGGACATCAACCTAGCAGTGCAATCTTTTCTTCAACAAACTCTTAGCCTTTATAATACCCACTGTCCTATGCTTACAAAACAAGTCACAACCAAAAGGCTCAACAATCCCTGGCTTACAAAGGGAATACTTAAATCTATTAATAAAAACATGACCTTGAGAAGAAGTATAGGTTAGGAATTGTCTCCAAAGAATTCTCAAAGAATTACTCATTATTGCTATCTAAGATAATTAGACGAGCCAAAACTAAATACTACGAAGATAAATTTACCCAAATAAAGAGCAACATTAAACAAACTTGGAGCACAATTTCACAAATATTGGGATCAAAGAAATCTTTAAATAACAAACCGACTCTCCTGTCTAATAACGATGGTCAGCTTTCAGCCTCTGATTCTGCTATTGAGTTCAATAGGTTCTTCTCTTCCATTGGTTCATCCCTTGCAAATGATATTCCATCTTCCAGTACTGACATTAAGGACTATCTTACAGGTAACTATCCACAGTCTCTGTACCTAAAGCCTATTAACTCCACTGATGTCAATGAGATAATCCTTTCCCTTAAAACCAAGTCTGGTGCCCTTGAGGAGATACCAACTTTAATTTACAAAAAAGCCTCCAGATCTTTAGCCCCTGCTATTGCTTTGCTCTTCAACAAGTCACTTGAACTCCAAACCTTTCCAGATATTCTAAAAAAAAGCGAGAGTAACGCCTGTCCACAAATGTGGTGATCTCACAGATGTTAACAACTACAGACCTATATCAATCCTGCCAAAGTTGTCAAAAATTTTTGAAAAACTAATCTATAAGCAGCTTTACTCGTATCTAGCCAAACTCAATATACTTAGCCCTTGCCAATATGGCTTCAGACCCAAAAAAAGCACTAACGATGCACTTATTAGTATGCTTAACTCGATTCATACAGCTCTTGATAAAAAGGAGTTCCCTGTTGGGTTATTTGTGGACCTGCGTAAAGCTTTTGATACTGTCAACCACCAAAACCTTCTTAAATTACATCATTATGGAGTCAGAGGACACTCCCTACAATACCTCAAATCCAACCTTACTGACAGGCTCCAATATGTTTCTGTGAATAATACAATTTCTCCCACCCTACCCATCAACATTGGTGTTCCTCAGGGCAGCATACTTGGCCCTCTCCTCTTTCTCATCTACATTAATGACCTTCCAAATGTGTCCCAACACTTCAAACCAATTCTATTTGCTGACGACACAACCTTCATTTACTCGAGTCCTGACCCCTTGCTCTAAATGCCACAGTAAATACTGAGCTAAATAAAGTCCATCTTTGGCTAACTGCCAACAAACTCACCCTTAACATTGACAAAACTTTCTATATTCTGTTTGGCAATAAATCCTCTAGTCAAATAAATCTCAAAATAAACAATACCCAAATTTGTAACAAATTAGATGGCAAATTCCTTGGCATTCTCATTGACCACAAGCTGAATTTCCAGGGACACATTCTAAATATATCAAAAAAAGTTTCAAAAACTGTGGGCATTCTTTCTAAGATCAGATATTATGTACCACGCCCTGCCCTGGTGACTCTCTATTACTCCCTCATCTATCCATATCTCAACTATGGTATTTGTGCTTGGGGCTCTACTACCCAAAATCACTTACGTCCTCTAATTACTCAACACAAAGCTGCTATTAGGACAATATCCAACTCTGGCCCCAGACATCACTCGGTACCCCTACTCAAATCTCTGAATATGTTAGACATTAAGTCACTGCACATTCTCTCATGTGTATTATACATATATAAAACGCTAAACTATAATGCCAATCCTGATCTCAAAAGCTTCATAGAAGGTTGTAACAGAACCCATGAGCACCACACCAGAAATAAATACAGTTTTGATACTCCTAGAGTACGACTTAATCAAACTAGAAATGCTCTACAAATCAAGGGGCCCAGAATGTGGAATGACCTTCCCAACCATGTTAAAGACTGTACCTCTCTCAACCAGTTTAAGTTAAAAACGAAGCTATACCTAATAAATTCCCTGTAACCTACCTTACCCTTCTATTGTCAACCAATGTCTGTTTTTTTAAAGAGCGCTGTTTGTCGACATAATTGTATTTGTGCTGCTTTCTCAGGAATGTTTTCATTTCTTGTTTTCATTCTACTCATTATGCTCAATTAGTATTAAGCTTGTCATTTAAGTTTATCATGCCCGAAATGCTTTGCGTAATAGTGGCTTTAGGCATTGTATGCACTAGCTCTACCTATAAGTCAACCAATCTTTGTAAAAATTTATTGTATGTATGTACCTTACCTAAATAAACATTTTATTTTATTTTATTTTTATTTAAGAACCCAAACCAATAGTGAAGTACACATGATACAAAGCATACAACAAACTCCTGTACAGGCACAAAATACATATATAAAAAAAAAAAACATTACACATAACCAGCACAAGAAACACAAACTTTAATAACAGAAAACTTAACCACACAGGGAACCGTAAGTACAAAAACAACAAAAAAATACAAAAAGATACATGCAAACGACCAGATGGCCGTAAGGACACAATTACATCATATAAACTATTACCACACCAAACACAAATACAGCAGCACAACATTACAACCAGCCACGCACAAGACACACAGAGCTGGAAGTACAAAACCACACCCAACCACATAGAACATATACCGAAAGAGACGGACACACAGAACAACCAGCACCATACAAACACCACAGAAATACAGAAGAACAGGACACAGCCAAAACCAGACACACCAGAACAAACTCTGGGACGCACAGGAACCGGAGAGAGACACCCCGACCACACACACACAAACCCGACACAAGCAAACCCACAAATAAAACCCAGAACACGCAGGAACCGGAAAACAAAACCCACCCCACCCAGACACACATATGCAACCCCATCCCACACCCACACACCCATGCATAAGCATCACCACAACATACAGCAATCAGGTATGAACATATTTCTCAGGGAATTTCCACGATGGATACTTCCACTTATAAGTCTCCCATATCAAATACTCCCATTCGGTAGGGGAATGGCCCTCACGCTGCCGTGGGGGCGTCATAAACTCAGGGACCACCAAATCCAGCAGAAACACGCGCCCCCAACCAGAAGACACTGAAGACGAAGAACGATTCAGGTGAGGCAGGAACACCTTTGCCGTGAAAGCAGGAGATACCGGAACATCTGGCGAAGGCTGCCGAGGCGGAAACACCACCTCTGACAAAGCAGGAGATACAGAAGAAACAGCTGTAGATGTGAGGGGCAGCAAAATCGCCACCAACGAAACAGGAGATGGGGGGGCACGGAACCCTCAGAGCGAGCAATTTTCTTCAGCACCACCACCAGGTCTCTACGCTCATCCCTCAACCTCGCAAGGGGGAACCACCCCCCACGAGGAACCGGAACCATCCGACGTGGGTGACGCACCCAATGCAAGAGCCACAGGCCCCCATCCCTACAGCAGGAGCCAAACCAGGGCCCACACCATCCACTGGAACCACGCCAGCACCAGACGCACCATCCTCACACTCCACAGAGGAACAGCTCGCAGAAGAAAAATTAACACATGTCGCATCCTCACATTCTTCTGCCCACGTATGAGGAGGCAAAGCACCCGTATCCGTACGTGAACGCTTGGGGACGGGCCGTTGGTCATTGTGTAACAAGAGAGCAGTAAATAGTAGTACAACATGAACATCATAACAGCATACATTTCAGCTTGGGGCAGAAGAAATATTTACAAATTTTGTGATAGGTGATATTAATACCTTGATGTCCCCCCATAGGATCATCATGAGCAGCTGCCAAAACTCTCTCCCTATAGGAGGTAGGCAACATAACCTGGTGGACTGCCTCCCACTCATTTGACAAGGGAGAAATCTGTGCTCTCCATTTTCTCATCAAAATCTGATCATTGTAATAGTACCCGGTTGCTGCATCTAAAATCTCCTCCTTAGAGAGAGCTACAGCGTGACATTCTGCAAAACTGGGGTCAGCTTTCTGGAAATCACTCAAGGAGGCGTCCATGCCTTGGTCAAATGCCATTGGCCGAGGCTCAACAGTGTTCTCCTCCACATCCTCACTACTCTCAGTAGGAGACGATAGTAGGTTCTCCAAAATGTCCTCTGCTTCGTCATCGAGTCGTGCCATGAACGTGTCCGCAAGGTCCACTTGGCTTTCCCCCCTCGGAAAGTTCCTCGTGTCCTCTGGATTTACCACCTTGGCAACCAAAGGGCTGCCCTTACATTTAAGTCCCATAGACCTGGTCACCGTACATGCAGGGTACACAACATTCTCCTCTGTGGCGGGTAGATCCAGGGAAAACCTTACGGGTATGAAACTTAATAGGTAGTCTGGGGCCCCACCTTATCCCCTGCTAATTCATTACCCAATATTACATCAACATTAGGGAAAGGTAGGTAAGAAGTGACTCCGACTGTACAAACACCCTTGTGGAAATCAGATTCCAGGGTAACCTTACGGAGGGATACTGCTCGAGTATCACTTGTGACATCCTCGACAGCACTACCTCTCCAGTGTCGAGAGTGTTAGCACCTTGCAACGCACTCTCCAAGATTAAAGTCTGAATGGCACCGGTGTCTCGGAAGATCACCAAGTCCTTCCAGGAAGAACCCTCAGACGACAAGTCTCCCCCCTTCGATAAGAATGGGTTAAGCAGGTCTAACCACTGTGGGTTGGAGGTCTTACTCCCTAACCCTTCCTTGCCTGGCAAAATTTTGTAACTCATGTATTCCTTGTCAGCTTGTTGGGAAACCAAACCAGACACCACTTAAAGCTCCTCTAAGGCCTATTGTCGTGCCGGAGGAACCATTTTCTCACGTGGTAATGGACTGTGTTGATCCATTACCTAAAACTAAGTGTGGTAATATTTACTTAATCACAATGATGTGTATCACGACCCGTTACCCTGAGGCTTGTGCTGTAAGGAACATCCGAGCAAAGACTATTGTTGCTCGTATGTTGCATTTTTTTCTACTTTTGGACTGCCTCGTCGTGCAAACGGACAATAGTACTAATTTTAAGTCTGATATTTTTTAACAATTCTGTAAGGACCATGGAAAAACTCATAAGGTTTCCAACCCATACCATCCACAGAGTCAGGGGGTAATTGAGTGGTTCCATCAAACACTCAAGCAGATGTTGAAGACATCATGCGAGAATTCCCACAACTTCTGGGATGAAAACCTGCCTTATGTTTTGTTTGCTGCTTGAGAGGGGTTACAAAGTTCACTGGGTTGTTCTCCTTTTGAGTTATTCTTTGGCCATCAGGTTCGTGAACCGTTGCAATTGTTACAGGAGAATCTTTTAGGGAACGTAATGTTGACTGAAGGTTCGGCTTTCTTTGCGTAATACTACCAAGAGACTCAAGGACTGCAAGGAGGCTGCACTAAAGTATCTTGGGAATGCCCAAGAAAATATAAAAGAACGACACGATGCTAAGGCTAAGTTGCGGGTATTTCAGCCTGGTGACCAAGTCCTGGTATTAAAGCCTCGACTAGGGAACAATATGTCTCACGAGTACGAAGACCCCTATATTGTGACAGAAAAGGCTGGGGACCTTGCGTACAAAGTGAGGCACTCTGACAAGCGTAACCAGGTGATGCTGGTACACTTGAACCGGCTGAAGAAGTTCCAGGGCCCCAGGTACCGTCGCACTAACCAATGTTTCCTTTTCTAGTGAGGGAGGGGATTAGTTGGGTTCTTGGGACCCAACTAATCTCATTCTCAATAATTCTAGTTCTGTGAATGCTGTGGAGGAGGGACTGTCCCATTTCCAAATGGCCCAACGTGAGGAGGTGCAATCGTTGCTTGACGAATTCTCCAGTCTGTTTGGGGAGGTCCCGACCCAGACTGATGCCATCTACCATGTCAAGTTGACAGACTACACCCCCATTCGCCTTCAACCCTATCGGATGAGTCCAGAAAAGAAGGCCATCATACGGAAAGAGGTCGACTTCCTGCTCCAGCACGGCCTCATCCGACCGAGCCAGGGCTCTTGGTGCTCGCCCTGCTTTTTGGTCCCCAAACCAGACGGCTCCTGGCGATTATGCACCGACTATCGGCAGCTCAACAAGGTGACCATTGTGTATGCCTATCCGCTGCCCCTTTTAGAAGACTGCATCGACGAGATCGGAAACGCCACGTACGTCTCGAAATTCGATCTCTCGAGAGGATACTATCAGATCCCGCTCACCGAATGTGCCAAGCAACTAACTGCGTTCGTAACACCCGATGGTGTCTTCGAGTATCAAGTGTTACCGTTCGGCTTGTGTAATGCCCCTGCAACATTCCAGAGGCTAATGAACTCGCTGCTCACTAATGTGCCAAATTGTCGGGCGTATTTAGATGACATTGTGCTTTTTTATAGTAATAGGGCTGACCACATAGATGGGTTATGGCAGTTCTTCACAGTTTTGAAAAAATGCAAATCTAACCTTAAATGCAAAAAAGTGTCATTTTGGCCAAGGCACAGTGACGTACCTCGGTTATGAAGTGGGCCAAGGAAAAGTGTTACCTCGGCAAGATAAAATCAGTGCCATTCTGGAGTATCCAGTGCTCTGGTCTAAAAAGGACGTTCAAAGGTGTATCGGTATGTGTGCGTACTACTGGCGCTTTTGTCAGAATTTTTCTAGTGTCGCCACGCCTCCTTACCTTGAGGTTACCTTACCTTGAGGTGCTTCCGGGGCTTAGCGTCCCCGCGGCCCGGTCGTCGACCAGGCCTCCTGGTTGCCGGACTGATCAACCAGGCTGTTGGACGCGGCTGCTCGCAGCCTGACGTATGAGTCACAGCCTGGTTGATCAGGTATCCTTTGGAGGTGCTTATCCAGTTCTCTCTTGAACGCTGTGAGGGGTCGGCCAGTTATGCCCCTTATGTGTAGTGGAAGCGTGTTGAACAGTCTCGGACCTCTGATGTTGATAGAGTTCTCTCTCAGAGTACCAGTTGCACCTCTGTTTTTCAACGGGGGTATTCTGCACATCCTGCCATGTCTTCTGGTCTCATGTGATGATATTTCTGTGGGCAGGTTTGGGACCAGCCCCTCTAATATTTTCCACGTGTAAATTATTATGTACCTCTCCCGCCTGCGCTCAAGGGAGTACAGTTTTAGGCTCTTTAGTCGGTCTCAATAGTTTAAATGTTTTACTGAATGGATTCTAGCAGTAAAGGATCTCTGCACGCTCTCCAGGTCAGCAATTTCTCCAGCTTTGAAAGGTGCTGTCATTGTGCAGCAGTACTCTACTCTAGAGACCACAAGCGATTTGAAAAGTATCATCATCGGTATAGCATCTCTAGTGTGAAAAGTTCTTGTTATCCAACCTGTCATTTTTCTTGCAGTTGTGATGGCTACTTTATTGTGTTCTTTAAAGGTAAGGTCTTCCGACATGAGTACACCCAGATCCTTTACATTACCTTTTCGTTCCATGTTATGATTTGCCTGAGTTTTGTACGTGGTTTCCGTTTTTATATTTTCATTTTTTCCATAGTGCATGAGCTGGAACTTATCTTCGTTAAACACCATATTATTTTCTGTAGCCCATAGAAAGACCTGATCTACATCTGACTGGAGGTTCGCCGTGTCCTCTATGTTGCCTACTCTCATGAAGATCCTAATGTCATCTGCAAAGGATGATACAGTGCTATAGGTTGTGTTCTTGTCTATGTCCGAAATGAGGATGAGAAAAAGTACTGGAGCAAGCACAGTACCCTGGGGGACTGAGCTCTTCACGGTTGATGGGCTGGATTTTATTTTGTTGACTATTACACATTGGGTTCTGTTGGTTAGGAAATTGTAGATCCATCTGCCTATTTTTCCGGTAATTCCTTTTGAACGCATTTTGTGTGCAATAACACCATGGTCACATTTATCAAAAGCTTTTGCGAAATCTGTGTAAATTACATCCGCGTTATGTTTGTCTTCCATAGCATCTAATGCCATATCATAGTGGTCCAGCAACTGCGACAGGCAAGAGCGCCCTGTTCTGAAACCATGTTGTCCGGGGTTATGGAGTTGCTGTGATTCCATGTCAGTGAAGACCTCCTGGAATTTCTTATTCAGTTCCTCACAAACTTCCATGTCGTTTATAGTGAATCCTTCTGCCCCTATCCTTAATTTCATAACCTGTTCCTTTACTCTTGTTTTTCTCCTGGTGTGGCTATGCAGCAATTTAGGCTGAGTCTTTGCCTTGCTTGCGATGTCATTTTCGTATTGTTTTTCTGTCTCTCTTCTCATCCTGACATATTCATTCCTGACATTCAGGTATTTATATATATATATATATATATATATATATATATATATATATATATATATATATATATATATATATATATATATACAAGAAGGTACATTGGGATTGTGATGATACATAGCATAGTAATTACATTCTTGTAAAGCCACTAGTACGCACAGCATTTCGGGCAGGGTATCTTTCTCTGCTCTCCAGTGTCCTGTTATTCTTATAGTTTCTCCATGCCCTTTTACTTTGCTGCTTAGCTAGCTTACATCTCTGATTAAACCATGGGTTTCTCATCTTCATTTCACTGTTTTCCTTTTGGACTGGGAGAAACTTGTTTGCTGCAACCTGAGTCAGATGCGTCAACATGAATTTTAAACGATCGGTGGAACCTTGGACTAGCAAGCACTGGGGCGGAAATTAAGATCAATTTCAAATTTTTAAACGCCTTGGCACAGTCTGTTGACCACTTAAATTTAACGGCCTTCCGCAACAAGTCCGTGAGAGGAACTGAATAAGAAATTCCAGGAGGTCTTCATTGACATGGAATCACAGCGAGCCAAACTACTGGAGGTGGTGACTAGAAACTTTTTATCCCAGCATGTCAGAGAACCCACAAGGATGAGAGGAAATGACGAACCAGCGAGACTCGACCTGGTCTTCACTTTGAACGACTTCGACATAAGAGAAATCGGTTTTGAGGCCTCAGTAGGAATGAGCGACCACAGTGTACTGGTGTTTTAGTACCTGATTGAAGAAGGGTTATTGAACTCGAGGAGGGATACTGAAACCGAAAGGTTAGCATACCGAAAGGGAAAATATGAGGAGATAAGAAAATTCCTAACAGAAATAGCATGGGAAACAGAGCTCAGGAGAAAGACCGCCCAAGATATGATGGACTACATCACACAGAAGTGCAAGGATGCAGCAAACAAGTTTCTCCCAGTCCAAAAGGAAAACAGTGAAATGAAGATGAGAAACCCATGGTTTAATCAGAAATGTAAGCTAGCTAAGCAGCAAAGTAAAAGGGCATGGAGAAACTATAAGAATAACAGGACACTGGAGAGCAGAGAAAGATACCCTGCCTGAAACGCTGTGCGTACTAGTGGCTTTACAAGAATGTAATTACTATGCTATGTATCATCACAATCCCAATGTACCTTCTTGTATATATATATATATATATATATATGTCAGGATGAGAAGAGAGGCAGAAAAACAATACGAAAATGACATCGCAAGCAAGGCAAAGATTCAGCCTAAATTGCTGCATAGCCACATCAGGAGAAAAACAAGAGTAAAGGAACAGGTTATGAAATAAAGGATAGGGGTAGAAGGATTCACTACAAACGACATGGAAGTGTGTGAGGAACTGAATAAGAAATTCCAGGAGGTCTTCACCTTAGAGCAAGGAGAAATTCCAGAGATAAGAGAGGGAATACCTAACCATGAACCACTGAAGAGTTTGAGATTACCAGCGGGGAAGTAAGGAAGTGTTTATGTTATAAATAATTGTGTGTGGGGCTTCTATGGGGAACTGGTACTATTAAGGGGTAAGGGTAGTTAGAAGACAGAGTATCAAATATGGGAGAGCTAAAAGGCCCGGCCCCCAAAATAAACTATCCACAGTAGTAATAACTTGCTACTAGACCATATATGTTAGTCTAAGGGTTGATCAATGCACTCCCACACAGGAAGAAGGGATACTCTGTAATTCATGTACTTATTTATTAACCCCTTAACAACCCCCTATATACACTCACACCAATAACAATAATAATAATAACTTTACCACACTATCTTACGTTAAAAGCCTTGGTCCACATAGGCAGGATACAAGGTTTATACTAATAACAAGCTAGGGTAAAGTACTACTGGATAAGCACTGAAGCTGGATGCAGCTTAGGGTAGTGAGACCATGTGGTACCCTAATACAAAACACAACACTTAGGGTTACCCAAAACACTGGCAACTACTACCCCCAGGTCTCACCAATCGTTACTACCAGAGTAGGTACACGTAGAAATCATACAATACTTAACTTAATGGTACAGGAACTTAAGGTAAGGGAAATAAGTAAGAGGAGAAGGGAGGAGAGTAGGGATGCAGCCACAGAGTAGGTCTCGTGCCCACGAACGCCAGCCAGAGAAGAAACTCCTAGTGACCAGCTAGGCCTCCCTCATGTCGTGGTGCCGGAAGGAGCCTAATTGATCGTGCAGCTAAGCACATTAAAGATCTTCCCCTATGCAACGTATTGTTACTTTACAAATGATTAGAAAGTATTAGTAAGCAAAGTTGGTGCCTATGTTATTATTTAATAATCAACCCCCCAGCTCAGTCTTTAAATGCTCTTTGAGAAACAAGAATAGTCTTACGTCTGGCAGGGAAGATACAAACAATTGTCGCTCGTGATGCACTCAACTGTACTACCAGAAAGTTTAATAGCTCAATTTTGACCTCTGGTTTCCACTGGAGAACCCAGGGTCGTAACACTCCTCCCCCCTTCAGAGAAAAAAATAATGTGACTACTAGAATAGTAGTCATATTTTTTTGTAAGAGTATACAGAGAATAAAAAGAAAAAACATATGACAAAAACAAAAAATCAATCAAAAACAATTTCTCTGCAAAAAAATACAAAGGAGTTCTCTGAAAGAAAAATAAAAACATTCACAAAAAAATAAAAGAACAGGGAAGTAAATAAATTGGACACGGAATATTTAATGTCACAGGAGAACCTAAAAAAAAATAACTAAAGCATGACAGTTGGTAAATGGCTTCCTGTGGCCTAGATGAATGTTATTCCGGCAACCTGGACAAAGCGTCGGCCATCACGTTGAGTCGGCCCGGTAGGTGGGTAATGGAAAGATTGAAGTCCTGTAGGTACAACGCCCACCTGAGGATGCGTTTATTCTTACCCTTCATCTGAGTCAGGAAGACTAGTGGGTTGTGGTCCGTGTACACTTCCACTATATTACCTGTGAGGTAAACTTCGAACTTTTTACATGTTAACACTAGCGCCAACGCCTCTTTTTCTACCACTGAATAATTGCGTTGCGCCTTGTCGAATTTCACAGAGTAATAATATACTGGGTGTTCCACTTGATCATCCCCAGTTTGCAACAACACTGCACCAGCACCCGAGTCAGACGCGTCCACATGAATTTTAAACGGTCGATCGAACCTTGGACTAGCAAGCACTGGGGCGGAAGCTAAGATCAATTTCAAATTTTTAAATGCCTCTGCACAGTCTGATGACCACTTAAATTTAACGGCTTTCCGCAACAAGTCTGTGAGAGGAGTGGCAACACTGGAAAAGTTCTGACAAAAACGTCGATAGTACGCACACATACCGATAAATCTTTGAACGTCCTTTTTAGACTTTAGTACTGGATACTCCAGAATGGCACTGATTTTATCTTACCGAGGTAACACTTTTCCATGGCCCACTTCATAACTGAGGTACGTCACTGTGCCTTGGCCAAAATGACACTTTTTAGCATTTAAGGTAAGATTTGCCTTTTTCAAGATTGCGAACAACTGGCGTAACCTAGCTATGTGGTCAGCCCAATTACTGTCAAAGAGCACGATATCATCTAAATACGCCCGACAATTTGGCACCTTAGCGAGCAGAGAGTTCATGAGTCTCTGGAACGTGGCAGGAGCATTACGCAAGCCGAATGGTAACACTTGATACTCAAAAACACCCTCGGGTGTCACGAACGCAGTTAGTTGTTTAGCACGTTCAGTGAGTGGGATTTGATAATACCCCCTCGAGAGGTCGAATTTCGAAACGTACTTGGCCTTTCCCAACTCGTCGATGCAGTCCTCGAGGAGGGGCAGTGGATAGGCATCCACAATGGTCACCTTGTTGAGCTGCCGATAGTCTGTGCATAATCGCCAGGAGCCGTCTGGTTTGGGGACCAAAAGGCAGGGCGAGCACCAAGAGCCCTGGCTCGGCCGGATGAGGCCGTGCTGGAGCAAGAAGTCGACCTCCTTCCGTACGATGGCCATCTTTTCTGGACTCATCCGATAGGGTTGAAGGCGAATGGGAGTGTAGTCCGTCAACTCGACATCATGGCGAATGGCATCAGTCTGGGTCGGGACCTCCCCGAACAGACTGGAGAATTCATCAACCAACGACTGCACCTCTTCACGTTGGGCCATTTGGAAATGGGACAGTCCCTCCTCCACAGCATTCACAGAACTAGAATTATTGAAAATGAGATTAGTTGGGTCCCCAGAACAATCATCCCCTCTCTCACTGGAAATGGAAACATTGGTTAGTGCAATGGGCCTGGGGCCCTGGAACTTCTTCAGTCGATTTACATGTATGAGCATTACCTGGTTACGTTTGTCAGCGTGCCTCACTTTGTACGTGAGGTCCCCAGTCTTTTCTGTCACAATGTAGGGACCTTCGTACTTGTGGGACATAGTGTTCCCCTAGTCGAGGCTTTACTACCAGGACAGGGTCGCCAGGCTGAAATACCCGTAACTTAGATTTAGCATCGTTACGTTCTTTCATCTTTTCTTGGGCCTTGCCAAGATACTTTAATACAGCTGCCTTGCAGTCCTTGAGTCTCTGGTGGTGTTGTGCAAAGAAAGCCAAACCTTCGGTTAACGTTACGTTCCCTAACAGATTCTCCTGTAACATTTGCAAGGGTCCACGAACTTTATGGCCAAAGACTAACTCAAAAGGAGAACAACCCAGTGAACTTTGTAATCCCTCTCTAGCCGCAAACAAAACATACGGTAAATTCTCATTCCAGAAGGTGTGGGAACTCTCGCACGATGTCTTCAACATCTGCTTCAGAGTTAGATGGAAACGTTCAATTACCCCCTGACTCTGTGGATGGTATGGGCTGGAAACCTTATGAGTTATTCCATGTTCCTTACAAAATTGCTCAAAAATATCAGACTTAAAGTTAGTACCATTGTCAGTTTGCACGACCCGAGGCAGTCCAAAAGTGGAAAAAAATTGCAACATACGAGCAACAACAGTTTTTGCTCGGATGTCCTGTAACACGGGTTAAGGTTCCTCTCTCTTTACTTCCTTCTTTCTACTCCCTCTACCCGTATTCTTACTTTTATTTCTAAACCAAGGGACTCCAAAACTTTTAACAAAGCCAACTCCACGCCACGTGGTCCTAAGACGATTGACCGACTTAGGATTCTACACCCAGTATGACGTGACCTAAGCTCTGAACAAAACCCTAGAGTCACCTCTGCTGCCACCACCAGACCAGTAATACAAGAGCAATGATCGAGGTCTGGATCGATCACGCTAATTAATCAACCTAGGGGCTTGATCCCCACTATAAACGATGACCTTGAGTGTGGAATAAATTACACGGTAATGATAATTCCGATTCGATGTTAGAATCGGCGCCCAATGCAACTCTGCCTCGTGTGGACCACGTGACCAGGACAAGTATACACATAAAACACATAAAACACATGGAAACAATAAAATGCAAATTAATAACAAAGTTAATTTATTAAAAGAAAACTAAAACAAAATCTAAATATGTTCACTCCCTATCACTTTAACACTCCCTACTTGACCTGAGTGGCAAATGAGAAGACTATTTCTATAATTAACAATAGCAACTATACCTTGGGCGACCAGCTAGATGTTTTGGCTGGTCTTGGGGAGAGGTAAGATGTTTGACCTCTTATCCCAGCTGCTCCCGTTTCCACACTAATCTGTCCTCGTCTGATCTCGCCCAGACAGAGTATTGTATTGTTCCGCATCGCTTACCCAGTTACTTTAGCAAGGTTAAGTTATAACAATTAAACTCTGTTTGTACTGAATTGATCCAGACTGGTTGAATTATTTTACTGAATTAAATTACAAACATCTAACGGCAGAGCTGTTCCCGATCACAAAAATGGTTATTAAACTTTGAGAAATAGTAGACCTGTCAACCCCTGATGACCTATGACCGCCGGTCACTCCGCCTCAAAAGTTAGATCTGATTCGTGACGTCACTGATGGTGACTTAAACTCAATAATTAGAATACTCTTGATATTGTATCCAGTACTATTATACAATACAATTTTAATGCAAAATGAATAAAGGCTAATTTTCTCTAAATTACTGAATACTATAGGATGGTTCATTATACGCAGCTATGAACAAAGCGTTGGTTATTTCCACCGCGAATTCCCCTGGGGGTCAGGTCACCATGCGGCTCAGCTTCCCATTCTCTTTTGTCGATAAACCACTCTGGATAATTCTTACAACAGCCTAGTTTGTTACAACCCCCCCGCACAAGCACTTAGTAAACCTTGTTAATTTGTTAAAATTCACGAGGTTTAGTATCCAAACCCACAATTCAACTCATGCCACAAACAAAAGCTAACCTAACTAATAAAATTTGACAAATAATAGTCCAACATCATAATGAACATGTTCATATTTCATAAATTTCTCAGCTGTCAACTGACAGCAATCCTCCAATATCAGGAAACATACATCCTACCCTTACTGACATAGCTAAATAACATGTCCCTACTCTACCATCAAAAACTAGCTATTAAACTCTCTTGGCTCTTCACCAGCCAAGTCCATGTGTCCTCTAGAGCCGGCCACACCGTGCTCAAACAAACATTAAAGTTATATCATCAGACTGAACTTTCAGTCATCCGGGAGCGTACTACGGAACTATCAGGTACACATCCATGTACTAACCACTCCCCATCAAGGAACACACCTAACGTTTATTACATGTATCTAAAAATAAAAATTCCTATACTATATCACAGGTTTCAGCTGACTCTACAGCCAAGTGTTCTCACTCACTAGAAGTGTCAATGTTTATATTGGTCCGCCTCTCCTGTGTTCAAACATTCTGAAAAAAAAATAGCACAACATAATTTTCCATAACCGTTTGTTCTGGGCTGAGACAATTACACAGGGGCTTCGATTTTGATTACTGACCAATTCATAGTTAAATTTTCATATATTATACCAGAATTATTTTAAATCTGTTTTTCAACATTTATAAAGAATTGATTCTAACTCTGTTTTTCAACATTTAAACAAAAGTGTCCAGATGTTCTTTACACAGATGTTCAGAGCCACTTTGTTGTTTGTATCAATTGTTCATATTGAGTAAACGAGAAAAAAAAATCGATGCTGCTGGATGCTGAATGTAGTCGCTGACGATGACGGTGTCGATCTTGCTTCTTCTCATGTGTAGACATCAATACCTGGTCCTCTTGTACTCCCATCCGGTACTCCTGAATGACGACAGAGTGTAGTAGAGCGGAGTGCCAAGTGACAGCTGTAGAATACTGTTACTTCGGCCATTAATCTTGCTCTCGACAGTCCACACGCCTTCATATCAATCACAGTTCACACGGCAGTCTTGATGTTAAACTTGACGTCGCAGATGACCACAGCAGAGCAGAACTGGATGTACCAACGGTGTCTCTTAGCAGGAGTGGTGTCAGAAGGTCGTAGAGGCGGGTTGCTTGTTTGCAGAACAGGTGAATCTCGTCTTCCATCATTGCTCACGTCATCTCAGGCGTTTCTTGATGTCACCAGGTTACTAGGCCGTAAACACCAACTGTGCATACCCTCGTACCGCCGACTTTAGGCCAAAGGAGACAATTTTGCGACCTTCTATTGGCGAGTCCCGGTACTCTGTAGGGAAACCGTGCCTTCCACCTGTGACCGCCTTATTTCCGCCTTCTTGTTACTTCAGATGACGTAATCATTAATCTTCCGGCGAAATTCTTGAGTACTGCTACGTGCTTTCCATTTCTTGACCTCTCCTCCAACACTGCTGGAATGACTGCAGTCTTGATGACGCAGCAGGTGGGTAGTGGTGATCTCGAGACAGCTACCCCGGCGTTGTATGGCACCTCCGGTGACTGCTATAATGTGGACAGCTCGCTGGCCCTGACAACCTCGTTAGTGACGTGAGGCGTCGGCCGGGTGACTCTTGGACAGTCACTCATCCCCAAAGTAACTGATGTATGGGTTACTGGGTCTAGTGGGGGGAGGGCTTTGTGTAACGTGCCTCCCCCCTCGGTCTTTACAGACAAGGGTTCACGTGTGGCTGGAACAACTGGGTCGGTGTACCAATCAGACCTGGGAACAGACAGACACAACACAGCGGAAGCATAGATATACTCTGGGTTTGGTGGAGGTGGAACCCCAGAGCACGGTAAAAGTTGCTACCTGAGTTAAGTATAGACATAGTACATCTCATTGCCTTTACAGGAAAATCTAATCAATACTAAATTATACTAACTAAGGAAGTTACTTTACTGTACAGCGCGAGATCTCGTCACCATAGGGTGGCGAGACTGCACCTGACTACTGATGAGCGATGACAGAGGGTCATCCTCATCTTCTGACTCGTCGGTGAAGCCATGAGTCAGCACTGCTGAGTCAGGAACTAGACCCGCTGAAGGCAGTTCTAATTCCTCTCTAGCATGATAATGTTTCAATTTATTTACATGAATTGTCCTTTCCACCTGGTCCTCGAACACTCCTTTTATAACAAGATTAACCGGCCCCGCCCTTTTAATTACTCTATAGGGTCCTCGCCACCTCGGAGCTAGTTTCCTGCTCTGATTGGCGGGCGCAGCCTCCTTCACTCTCAATACGAGGCTTCCTTCCTTCAACTCAAGAGGGCGCACTTTCTTGTCATAAAAATGAGCATACCGAGTCCGTGCCTTCTTGGACGCTTCAGCTGCAATATTCCATGCATTTCTCATTTTTCCAAGGACCTCTGAAGGATAGTCCTCCCCGTATGCAACATTATGTCTGTTAAGCAGACCTGACGGGAAATTGCATGAATTACCAGTAAACAAATGAAGTGGTTGGGTGTTAATTGATTGGTGGATGGCAGTATTCAAGGCGAACTGAACATAGGGTAGGTGTTCATCCCAGGTGTTTGCATCATGTTCAGCAAGGATTGCAAGCATATCCTTGACTGAACGATTAGTCCGTTCCGTCATTCCGTTTGCTTGTGGGTGGTAGGCCGTTGTAAAAGCCGAAGTTGTCTCTAAAATCTTACAAACTTCTCTAAATATATTCCCATTGAATTCTTGACCCCGGTCAGAGACTAAAACTTTAGGAGGTCCGAATACAGTAACGAACCTACGCAAGAATGCATCTGCAACCGTACGAGAATCCTTCTGAGGTAATGCAACTAGTGTAGTGTATCTAGACAGATGGTCAACTAGCACCAACACGTATCTGTTACCCGCATGACTGTGGTGTAAATCAATCAGATCGGCCCCCACACGATCTAACGGTTCACGAATTTCAGGAAATTCCTGAAGTGGGGCTTGTACCTTAAGGGTGCCTTTCCTCCTCTGGCAACGAGGGCACGACTTCACAAAATTGATTACCTCAGAAAGTAATCCTGGAAAATAAAATAGAGACTTTGCTTTTAAGTGCGTTTTAAAGATCCCCGGATGCCCTGCAATTTTTGAAGCATGTGCAAGCTTTAACGCTGATGACCGCAACGCGTCCGGAATAACTAGTTGAAATACTGCCCTATCATTCTGGCTATTAACATAATACAGGACGCCCTGTTTCATTTCAAAATCATGTATAGGTAAATTCTTTTTCTTTTTGGGGTATTTTCCTCCCTCTAAATACTCAATAATCTCTTTCCATCTAGGCTCGCTCATCTGGTATTCTCTCATTTTATCTGATGGAATGGTTTCAATGTTTTCATTAATTTGAACTGCCGCTATATTTCTACTTAGCGTATTTGGCACAACATGTGCTGGACCAGGCTTGTACAAGATCTGGAATGAGTGGGCCGAAAGTTCGTGAGACCAGCGTGACATTCGTGGGCATTTCGTTCGCTTTTTAAATATGTGTGTTAACGCTCGATGGTCTGTGTAGATTACAAAATGCCGCTGAAATAGGTAAGGCTCGAAATACCTAACTGATTCTACTACTGCCAGTGCCTCCCGATCCGTAGCTGAATAACGAACTTCAGGTCCTTTGACCTTCCTACTGAAATAGGCTACTGGATGGGGTAAATTATCTGCGTCTCGCTGAATTAAGCACCCGCCAATAGCAATACCGCTGGCGTCAGTGTGCACTTCCCACTCTTTCTCAAAATCAGGAATAGCCAATACCGGTGTCGTGATTAGTTGGTCTTTCAGTTTGCGATAGGCCTCGTCATGTTCTGATTTCCACACAAACTTCGCATTTTTCTTTGTCAGATCAGTCAGGGGTGCTGAAATGCCAGCGAAACCTTCAATGTGACGACGAAAATATCCGGCCGCCCCCAAAAACCTACGCACGTCCTTTGCTGTCCTTGGAGTAGGCATGTCAGCAATGGCGCGGCAAGAATCTGGGTCAGGTCGGATACCGTCTGGGGACACCTGGAACCCCAGAAATTTGAATTTCTGAGCCGCCAAGGTGCACTTCTGAACATTCAGCCTGAAACCTGCCTGATCTAACAATTTCAAAGTCTCAGTCAAGTCCTGTAGGTGTTCCTCAAACGTCCTGGAATATATCACAACATCATCCAGGTACGCTAAAGAATGCCTACCCAGTACCGGACTAAGGATAAAGTTGATGGCCCTCTGAAACGACGAAGGCGCTGTCTTCAAACCAAACGGCATCCTACGGAATTGATAAGTGTGCCTACCATCCGAGAATGCTGTTTTTTCCCTATCCTGTTCTGCCACCGGAATCGCCCAATACGCCGATTTTGCGTCAAGAGTTGAGAAATACTTAGCAGCACCAAATTGATCTATTATCTCCTGTATTCGGGGCAACGGATACACATCACCCTTAGTTAGTTCGTTCACCTTCCGGTAGTCAACACAGAAACGATAACTACCGTCCGGTTTCCGAACTAGCACAACAGGAGAGAGCCATGGTGACGTACTAGGCTCTATTACGCCCTGTCTCAACATTTTCTGGCACTCCTCCCTGATAATGTTCTTTGCCTGTTCCGGCAACCTCCACTGTCTTGTGTACACAGGCAAATGGTCACCAGTTGGAATGGTGTGCTCGATCTTATCAAGGAGACCAATCTGGTCATCCTCTGTCGCAAACAATTTCGGGAATTTTCGTAAAACTCCTCTCAGTGCCTTCCTATCTGCCTGTGCAACATGTTGCAAATCAAGTGCTGAAATTAATTTTTCCACTTCCTCAACATTCTGTGCAACATTTCTCGTTTCGTATTGTACTTTGGATGGTGTTTTAGTTTTCAACATATTCAGTGCACTACATTGTGCAGTGACGGCTGGCGTCTCAGCTGATTCATGGTGAAAGATTTCTGTGTCCTCCACCATGGTTCCCTGAGATACCCTATCACCTGCCCTGAAGCGAAAAGTCTTATGTGAAAGATTGACAACTGGAATGAGTGCACCTTTATCGAGCACTACAACTAAGTGATGAGGAATTAATAAACTATCACATCTCCCAGCCACCTGAAGGGTGGTACCTGGTTGTATGTGACGTCCCACGGCTACTTTAATAAATTTAACAGAATGTGGTGGGCAACTCTGTTTGGTCAATGCATGCAATGCGCATGACCTCTTAACTGTGTCTGGAAGAGACTTAAAAATTAATTTTGGAAAGTGCGCATTATATTTCAGCTTCCGTTTAATTGAAGCTACAACTGGGGGATGGTCGATCATCTCCACTGGGTAGGAAGTCTGTCCCAACTGCAACCTACAGTTCCTAGCCCCTTTTTGAGCAGACAAGGAATAATCAAATCGCGACAGAAAATCAGTTCCCATTAAGATCTGACCAGGAAAATCAAGGTTCTCTACGATCGTACATGTGTGAGGCTGCAATTCCCCATCAATCTCAAAATTAACCGTACCTTGACCTACGATCTCAATCTTTTCCCCATTGACTGCTGTTAATGTCTTTGCGCAACGTTGAAGACGTGCATACTTAAAATTGCTGAAGGCTGACTTTTTAATTACCGTTGCCTGGCTTCCTGTATCAACAAAAGCTGTCAATCTCACACCTTCCACTTTCACCTCAAAAGTAGGCCTACCATCACTAGGAGCCTGCTTTCATGCTTTCGTAGGAGTGACTTCGCAATCCCTCTGTATATGCCCCCTCTAGTAGGCCTCTCACTATATTATGCACTAATTTACCCCTATCTTAATTATGGTATCTGTGCATGGGGGTCTACCACTGCAAACCACCTTAAGCCCATCATCACACAGCAAAAATCTGCTATCAGAATGATAACTAACTCAGCTTTCAGACAACACTCAGCTCCCTTGTTTAAATCCCTAAACTTGCTAAATATTAACTCCCTCCACACATTCTCTTGTGTCAACTACATTTACAAAACCCTGTTCTTAAATGCAAACCATGCTCTGAAACTCTCCCTGGACAGATGTAATAGGACCCATTATCACCACACCAGAAATAAATATCTCTTTGATATCCCCAGGGTCAAACTTAATCTGTGTAAACACTCTATGCAAATTAAGGGACCTAGTTTATGGAACTCACTCCCTAGTGAATTGAAAAACTGTAAAACTTTTGCCTTATTTAAAAGCAAAACCAAAAAGTACCTAACTTCATCTTCTTAGTTTTCCTACACTGAGCTTTAAATTTGCTCTGTACCTAGTGTTACCCAATCTCCTAATTTTTATGTAATTTCAAACAACCTTATCATTGTGTTCATTGCTGTCTTCTTTTATGTGCTAGCCATATGCTGTATTGTGACTACCAATTTTTGTCAACTACCATTCAAGCTGTCATTGCAATCAATCTTAGCTACCTATGTGCTTTAATATACTGTACCTACAATTTTCTCTCATCTTTTTTTTTCATTTCATGTAATCTGTTATCATTTTTTGTCTATAATTTTGCAAGTATTTACCTCCTTAAAATTTTCTTAGATTAAGGACCTGCCCGAAACGCTGCGCGTGCTAGTGGCTTTACAAGACTGTAATTACCATATTTGTATCCTCACATTCCTTATGTACATTCTTGTATATGCATAAATAAATAAATAAATAAATAAATATGCCCGCAAAATACATTCCCTGACTTTATCATATTCGAAACACTCGTCGTCAGGCATGTTTATAAAAATATCTTGTGCTTTACCCCTAAGTCTTCCCTGTAGGATTTTCACCCACTCTTCCTTTGGCCAGTTCATGGACATGGCCAATCTCTGAAAATGGTTGAAAAACCTTTCAGGGTCTGACTCGGAAAATTCAGGCAAATTATGCTTTTTCTCATAATGCCTGGGGTTTGAATCCCCGGCAGGTGGAGGTCCAGTGGCATTCGCTCTAATTCTAGCCTCCTCGGTTTTGAGTCTTTGCTCCTCTAATTTTATTCTTGCTAACTCTAGAGCTAATTCTCTATCCTTATGAGCTACACTTTCTGCTTGGCTAGGCTGGCATAAAGGTGTATCACTTGCCAATAGTTCTTCATCAATACAATGTTGTAATATTTCATTCACCAAAGTCCACTTTTTATCCGCGTTATTTAATTCTAGGCCAAATTCCTTGCCTAACAATACTAAATTAGACTTGGTAAGTTTTTTTATCTCTACTGCTGAAGGCTCCCTTGCCAGTCTCTGCATTTCAGATGACATCACTAATAATTTTAGCTCCCAGCCAAAGAAAAAATTAAAAAATAAAAATTGGAAAAAAAAACAAAAATTTGCACGGCCCCTAACACAAGGCCACACTAACCTTAATCGTGAAGGGATCCAGCTGGGTGTCCAGTCAGTGCAAGAATGTCCTTTGCTAGAAGAGCTGGACCCTAGGCCAGCACACAACCGTTCTGCGGAAAACAAAAAATTTTAGTTTTGGCACTCAAGAATCTAATTTTTTACACTTATAATGTTCCTCCCGGACAGGCCCCCACTTGTTATAAATAATTGTGTGTGGGGCTTCTATGGGGAACTGGTACTATTAAGGGGTAAGGGTAGTTAGAAGACAGAGTATCAAATATGGGAGAGCTAAAAGGCCCGGCCCCCAAAATAAACTATCCACAGTAGTAATAACTTGCTACTAGACCATACATGTTAGTCTAAGGGTTGATCAATGCACTCCCACACAGGAAGAAGGGATACTCTGTAATTCATGTACTTATTTATTAACCCCTTAACAACCCCCCATATACACTCACACCAATAACAATAATAATAATAACTTTACCACACTATCTTACGTTAAAAGCCTTGGTCCACATAGGCAGGATACAAGGTTTACACTAATAACAAGCTAGGGTAAAGTACTGCTGGATAAGCACTGAAGCTGGATGCAGCTTAGGGTAGTGAGACCATGTGGTACCCTAATACAAAACACAACACTTAGGGTTACCCAAAACACTGGCAACTACTACCCCCAGGTCTCACCAATCGTTACTACCAGAGTAGGTGCACTTAGAAATCATACAATACTTAACTTAATGGTACAGGAACTTAAGGTAAGGGAAATAAGTAAGAAGAGAAGGGAGGAGAGTAGGGATGCAGCCACAGAGTAGGTCTCGTGCCCACGAACGCCAGCCAGAGAAGAAACTCCTAGCGACCAGCTAGGCCTCCCTCATGTCGTGGTGCCGGAAGGAGCTTAATTGATCGTGCAGCTAAGCAAATTAAAGATCTTCCCCTATGCAACGTATTGTTACTTTACAAATGATTAGAAAGTATTAGTAAGCAAAGTTGGTGCCTATGTTATTATTTAATAATCAACCCCCCAGCTCAGTCTTTAAATGCTCTTTGAGAAACAAGAATAGTCTTACGTCTGGCAGGGAAGATACAAACAATTGTCGCTCGTGATGCACTCAACTGTACTACCAGAAAGTTTAATAGCTCAATTTTGACCTCTGGCTTCCACTGGAGAACCCAGGGTCGTAACACTTTACTAGAGTTGGATGTGACAAAGGCTATAGGCCCAGATGGAATCTCCCCTTGGATACTAAAGGAAGGAGCAGAAGAACTGTGTCTACCACTCTCCATAGTGTATAACAAATCACTGGCAACAGGGAAACTGCCAGAAATTTGGAAAGCAGCTAACGTAGTCCCGATATACAAGAAAGGGGATAGACAGGGGGCACTGAATTACAGGCCAGTGTCCCTAACCTGCATACCATGCAAGCTGTGACTAGAAACTTTTTATCTCACCATGTCAGAGAACCCACAAGGATGAGAGGAAATGACGAACCAGCGAGACTCGACCTGGTCTTCACTTTGAACGACTTCGACATAAGAAAAATCGGTTTTGAGGCCTCAGTAGGAATGAGCGACCACAGTGTACTGGTGTTTTAGTACCTGATTGAAGAAGGGTTATTGAACTCGAGGAGGGATACCGAAACCGAAAGGTTAGCATACCGAAAGGGAAAATATGAGGAGATAAGAAAATTCCTAACAGAAATAGCATGGGAAACAGAGCTCAGGAGAAAGACGGCCCAAGATATGATGGACTACATCACGCAGAAGTGCAAGGATGCAGCAAACAAGTTTCTCCCAGTCCAAAAGGAAAACAGTGAAATGAAGATGAGAAACCCATGGTTTAATCAGAAATGTAAGCTAGCTAAGCAGCAAAGTAAAAGGCATGGAGAAACTATAAGAATAACAGGACACTGGAGAGCAGAGAAAGATAACCGGCCCGAAACGCTGTGCGTACTAGTGGCTTTACAAGAATGTAATTACTATGCTATGTATCATCACAATTCCAATGTACCTTCTTGTATATATATATATATATATATATATATATATATATATATATATATATATATATATATATATATATATATATATATATATATATATGTCAGGATGAGAAGAGAGGCAGAAAAACAATACGAAAATGACATCGCAAGCAAGGCAAAGACTCAGCCTAAATTGCTGCATAGCCACATCAGGAGAAAAACAAGAGTAAAGGAACAGGTTATGAAATTAAGGATAGGGGCAGAAGGATTCACTACAAACGACATGGAAGTGTGTGAGGAACTGAATAAGAAATTCCAGGAGGTCTTCACCTTAGAGCAAGGAGAAATTCCAGAGATAAGAGAGGGAATACCTAACCATGAACCACTGAAAAGTTTGAGATTACCAGCGGGGAAGTAAGGAAGTGTTTACTAGAGTTGGATGTTGTCATGTTCACAGAAAATGGTACCATCCGTTTTCTATGTGCGGCGGCTGGGACGCCAGAGAGAGAGAAGGTAAACGATAGAGCGTACAGGGCGCCCGCCAAGCTTGGTAGCTACTAGTCATGTAATCATATTAAGTATTAAAGTCAGTAACCAAGTCATGACTTTACATCAACCCTACAACCAAGACTTCCTCAGTAACACACAAACACCACATTGGCGACGAGGATGAACTGTGAACGCAGGTATTTGTTCAGTTTCAAACACAAGGGAGAAGCATGCTGCCTGGAGGAGGAAGAGAAGCTGTGAGCGCCATACCCGATGCTGTATGCTAACCGATGCTGTGTGCTAACCAATGCTGTGTGCTAAACGATGCTGTATGCTAACCGATGCTGTGTGCTACCCAAGCTGTGTGCTACCCAAGCTGTGCTGAAGAAACTGTACTGAAGAATCTGCCGACGTTGTGTACGAAACGACGCTTTGATGTGTACAAAACCTGATGTTTTGGTTACGAAACGACGCTTCGTGCTACAAAATTCATCACACTGAACTGACTGCTGTACCAACTGCTGCACCAACTGCTGTACCAACTGCTGTACCAACTGCTGTACCAACTGCTGTGACAACTGCTGTGCTGCTGCTGTGAGTAGGAACAACACATGTACACAAGGGCTAGGTAAGAAGTCAGTTGCTGCTATATTGTGCACTGTTGTGAACTTTTGCATTAAAATGCTTGTGTGCTTTGCAAAATTAAAGTAATTACAGTGAATTCTTGACTAACATATACAGTGCAGTAAGTGTTTAATATTCTGAGGAACATTTAAGTGATAAGTTTACATTTATTCAGTAAAAAATGGCAAATATACCTCAGTTTCCTGCATTTGATCCTGACTGTGACCAGTCAAACCTGTCACAGAGGTGGGTCAAATGGCTTAAAAAGTTTGAAAATTTGTTGATAGTTTCTGACATCAAAAGTGCTGAAAGAAAGCGTGCCTTTCTACTTCATTATGCAGGTGATAGAGTTTGTGACATCTTTGACACACTGAAAGACACTGGTGGTGCCAAAGATTATGACACTGCCAAAGCCAAACTAACAGAGCATTTCAAACCAAGGCAAAATACTGCAATGGAAATTATGCATTTCAGGAGAGCAAAACAACTCTCTAATGAAACTGTGGATCAATACCACACACGTCTGCAGGGTTTAGCAGCCCATTGTGAGTTTGCTGATGTTGACAAAGAAATCAAACAGCAAATAATTGAATCATGCACATCTACACGTCTTCGTCGAAGAGCTCTAGAACTTGTTGATGATGAAAGTTCTCTTACCAAGATACTGGATATGGCTCGTCGAATGGAAGATGCTGCACGTGATGCTCGTGTCATGGAGTGCAGTGCCAACAACGGTTCTGCCACTGTTACTAACAGTGATGAGGTATGTAAAGTTCAGGGAGGACATCGTAATCAAAGAAGATATCATGCCAAACCTAACAGTAAATTTAGCCGAGAACCACGTCACAACTGGGGTCAAGGAACAAGGCTCAAGCAGTCACAACGACCCACATCAGAGGGTGTCAACAATAAATGTTACAATTGTGGAGGAGACTACCCACACCAAGATAATGTTTGTCCTGCTCAAGGTAAGAAGTGCTATGAGTGTGGAAAACTGGGTCATTTTGGTGCTATGTGTCGTTCCGCACTAAAGAAACTACAGTTAGTGAATAAAAGCACTGTACGAGGATCAGGTCATAGGGGTCGAGGTGGTAAACACAATATTGCACCTCATATCCAGAATGTTAATAATGTGCAAGACAACATTTCATTACAACCAGTCTCAGATGACAGTGAATGTGATTATACTTATGGAGTACAAGCAATCACAGAATGGAATGATCTTCCAAACAACCCAGAGACATGTGTATACATTGCTGGTATTTGTCTCAAGGTTCTCATTGACACTGGATCAAACATTGACACCATTGCTGAGTGCCACTATGAAAAATTTAAAAAACAGTTCCCAAAGCTTGAGAACTATAATGGCAAAGCCACTGCCTATGCTTCAAAGGTAGCCGTGCCAGTGATTGGAACTTTCACTGCAGAGATTAAGTCAAAGAATGCAATGCTCATTACTACATTCCATGTTGTTAGGAATGCAAAGGAGTCTTTACTCAGTTACAAGACTTCAACCAAATTGGGGCTACTTCAGCTTTCTAATGCTGTAGCAGTGGAATCTGCAAACAATGTTGATGCTATTGTTGCTGAATTTTCTGATCGATTTAAATCCATAGGTTGTTATACTGATAGCAAAGTACATCTGCATATCAACCCAGATGTAATTCCAGTTGCCCAACCACATCGCCGACAACCATTCCATACTCGCAAGAAAGTCGATGCCGAACTGGATAGGCTGATAGAACTAGATATCATTGAACCAGTAACAGGCCCAACACCATGGGTAAGCCCAATTGTCACTCCACCAAAGCCGAAGAATCCAGATGAGATACGCATTTGTGTGGACATGCGTGTTCCCAACAAGGCAATAATGCGTGAGCGCCATCCTACACCGACTGTAGATGATATGATCTACCGCTTGAATGGTGCAACTATATTCAGCAAGTTAGATTTAAACAAGGGCTATCATCAGCTTGAACTTGATGATGAGAGTCGCTTCATCACAACGTTTACGACACATCGAGGTCTGTATAGGTACAAGCGCCTGAGTTTTGGTATCAACAGTGCTGCCGAGGTATTCCAGCACATCATCAGCCAGGTATTGCAAGACATACCTAATGCTGACAACATGTCTGATGACATCATTGTTTATGGCCGTACCCAAGCTGAACACGACAAAGCTCTTCGTGCAACATTGCAACGCTTACGAGAAAAGAATCTGACGTTAAGCCGAGCAAAGTGTGAGTTCAATCAACATAAAATTGAATTCTTTGGACATGTACTTAGTGACAAAGGTCTGTCTCCAGATCCTAAGAAAGTTGCAGATATCAAGAATGCTGCACCTCCTTCAACGTCCACTGAAGTACATAGTTTTCTGGGAATGGCAAACTACTGTTCTCGCTTCATTCCAGATTTTGCTACCATTACGAAGCCTCTACGTGAGCTCCTGAAGAAAAACGCATCATGGTACTGGAGCGATATCGAGCAAAATGCATTTGATGCTGTGAAAAATGAACTAGTAGAGAATGCGACTGCTGCATACTTTGATCCATCAATGGACACTGAGTTAACGGTGGATGCTAGTCCTGTTGGTTTAGGTGCTGTGTTAGCCCAACACAAACCTGGTCAACCAGATTCCAGAGTAGTAATTGCCTACGCCAGCCGTTCTCTCACAGATGTTGAGCAACGATACAGTCAGACAGAGAAGGAAGCTCTTGCTCTTGTATGGGGCTGTGAACACTTCAATGTGTATCTGCTTGGTGCACCCTTCACCACGATAGTCACTGACCACAAACCGTTGGAGACCATCTTCAATAATCCAAAGTCCAAACCACCAGCTCGCATTGAGAGATGGGCTCTTCGTCTGCAACCATACAACTTTACGGTGAAATACAAGCCGGGTGCAGGCAATCCCGCTGATTACATCAGTCGACATCCTGCCAACAGTTTCACCATCACCAAGCATCAGCAAGTTGCCGAGGAATATGTACACTCTGTAACCTGTGATGCAGTCCCTAAGGCTCTTACTCTTGATGAAATCCGTACTGCAACCCTAGAGGACCCAACTCTGCAAGCAACAGTGGATGCATTGACTAAGAAAAAGTTTCCACGCATCCCACCCTCAGGAGTTGACCAAGATGCATTCAAAGCACTTGAACGCATCCAGACAGAATTAAGTGTTACGCAACAACGCGACACTGTGCTGCGAGGTACTCGTATCGTGATTCCAGCTGTTCTCCAGCAACGTGCTCTGAAGCTTGCACATCAAGGACACCAAGGTCTTGTTAGGACGAAACAGCTGCTACGAGAAAAGGTGTGGTTTCCTGGCATTGATCGTCAAGCAAAGGATATGCATGATGCCTGTGTCCCTTGCCAAGCTGCAGTGGATACTTCAAGACCAACACCTCTACAACCTTCACCACTACCTGCTGCACCATGGACGGAAGTATCGATGGACTTCTGCGGACCACTGCCAACTGGAGAGTACTTGATGGTAGTCATTGATGATCACTCACGTTATCCAGAAGTAGAAATCATCAATTCCACATCTGCAAAGGCCGTCATCCCGAAACTCGACAAGATCTTTTCAAACTTTGGCATTCCTGAAGTTGTCAAGACAGACAATGGACCGCCATTCAATGGACAAGACTTCGTCAACTTTTCTGAGCATATTGGATTCAAACACCGCCGTGTGATGCCACTACATCCTCAAGCAAATGGAGAAGTTGAGAGATTCATGCAACCTCTCATGAAAGCGGTACGCTGTGCTCATGCCGAAGGACGATCCTGGAAACAAGCTATGTATGCTTTTCTCAGGAACTACCGTGCAACACCACATGGAACACTGGGCAAGTCGCCTGGCGAACTTTTATTTGGACGTCCTATGAGAATCGCACTACCCGTCATGCCAGCCGAGGTAACGGATAAACGTCTCGCTCAGAAGGATGCACTAGCCAAGGGCAAAATGAAAATTGCTCATGATCAACGTGCAAAGGAACAGTTCATAAAGGTTGGAGACACTGTTCTCGTTAAAAAGAAAAAAGAGGGAAAGTTAGATATGCCGTATGATACAAAACCATATAAAGTGATTAGTGTAAAAGGAACTATGGTAACAGCTAGTAATAGAGATCATAGTATAACACGTAATATGGCTTATTTCAAAGTGATTCCAACTAGTGTAGAAAATGATGAAGTGCAAAGTCGTGCAAAAGAAAAAGAAAAAAATAGTTATAACCCGACAAACAATTCATCAAGGGATGTTATTGCATTTAAGGACTCTCGTCCTAAACGTCATGTTAAACGCCCTACACGATTTGATGATTAATTGTGTTCCTATGTAATGCAAAATATTTACTTGTCATGCTGAACTAAATTTAATATTGTTTGAATAATGCAGATATCTCATTCAATATTTTGTAACTTTGTATTACAGTTTCTTTCATGTTTGTTTAACATTGCATATGTATTTTTAACATTGAAATCCTTTGTGGAAAAGATTAAGTTGTTTAAATTCTTTGTGTGCTTAATTAATGTTAAATGTATGCAGTATCTCTTGATATGGTAATAACTTACTTTGTGTCAATAACTTTGCTTTGTGCTACAAGCATGGTAGACATCCTGTATTCATTCTTTTTAAAGAAAAGGAGGGATGTCATGTTCACAGAAAATGGTACCATCCGTTTTCTATGTGCGGCGGCTGGGACGCCAGAGAGAGAGAAGGTAAACGATAGAGCGTACAGGGCGCCCGCCAAGCTTGGTAGCTACTAGTCATGTAATCATATTAAGTATTAAAGTCAGTAACCAAGTCATGACTTTACATCAACCCTACAACCAAGACTTCCTCAGTAACACACAAACACCACAGATGTGACAAAGGCTATAGGCCCAGATGGAATCTCCCCTTGGATACTAAAGGAAGGAGCAGAAGAACTGTGTCTACCACTCTCCATAGTGTATAACAAATCACTGGCAACAGGGGAACTGCCAGAAATTTGGAAAGCAGCTAACGTAGTCCCGATATACAAGAAAGGGGATAGACAGGGGGCACTGAATTACAGGCCAGTGTCCCTAACCTGCATACCATGCAAGCTGTGACTAGAAACGTTTTATCCCAGCATGTCAGAGATCCCACAAGGATGAGAGGAAATGACGAACCAGCGAGACTCGACCTGGTCTTCACTTTGAACGACTTCGACATAAGAGAAATCGGTTTTGAGGCCTCAGTAGGAATGAGCGACCACAGTGTACTGGTGTTTTAGTACCTGATTGAAGAAGGGTTATTGAACTCGAGGAGGGATACCGAAACCGAAAGGTTAGCATACCGAAAGGGAAAATATGAGGAGATAAGAAAATTCCTAACAGAAATAGCATGGGAAACAGAGCTCAGGAGAAAGACGGCCCAAGATATGATGGACTACATCATGCAGAAGTGCAAGGATGCAGCAAACAAGTTTCTCCCAGTCCAAAAGGAAAACAGTGAAATGAAGATGAGAAACCCATGGTTTAATCAGAAATGTAAGCTAGCTAAGCAGCAAAGTAAAAGGGCATGGAGAAACTATAAGAATAACAGGACAATGGAGAGCAGAGAAAGATACCCTGCCCGAAACGCTGTGCGTACTAGTGGCTTTACAAGAATGTAATTACTATGCTATGTATCATCACAATCACAATGTACCTTCTTGTATATATATATATATATATATATATATATATATATATATATATATATATATATATATATATATATATATATATATGTATATATATATATATATATATATATATATATATATATATGTATATATATATATATATATATATATATATATATATATATATATATACATATATATATATATATATATATATATATATATATATATATATATATATATATATATATATATATATATATAACTGAAAACTCACACCCCAGAAGTGACTCGAACCCATACTCCCAGATGCCACTCAACTGGTATGTACAAGACGCCTTAATCCACTTGACCATCACGACCGGACAAAATGAGGTGATAGCCGAGGCTATTTGAACCACCCCACCGCCGGCACTCGGATAGTAATCTTGGGCATAGCATTTTACCAAATCACCTCATTCTTTGGGGCACACGTGAGGAACACAAATGCGAACAAGCCTGAATGGTCCCCAGGACAATATGCAACTGAAAACTCACACCCCAGAAGTGACTCGAACCCATACTCCCAGATGCCACGCAACTGGTATGTACAAGACGCCTTAATCCACTTGACCATCACGACCGGACAAAATGAGGTGATAGCCGAGGCTATTTGAACCACCCCACATTTTGTCCGGTCGTGATGGTCAAGTGGATTAAGGCGTCTTGTACATACCAGTTGCGTGGCATCTGGGAGTATGGGTTCGAGTCACTTCTGGGGTGTGAGTTTTCAGTTGCATATTGTCCTGGGGACCATTCAGGCTTGTTCGCATTTGTGTTCCTCACGTGTGCCCCAAAGAATGAGGTGATTTGGTAAAATGCTATGCCCAAGATTACTATCCGAGTGCCGGCGGTGGGGTGGTTCAAATAGCCTCGGCTATCACCTCATTTTGTCCGGTCGTGATGGTCAAGTGGATTAAGGCGTCTTGTACATACCAGTTGCGTGGCATCTGGGAGTATGGGTTCGAGTCACTTCTGGGGTGTGAGTTTTCAGTTGCATATTGTCCTGGGGACCATTCAGGCTTGTTCGCATATATATATATATATATATATATATATATATATATATATATATAAATATATAAATATGTCAGGATGAGAAGAGAGGCAGAAAAACAATACGAAAATGACATCGCAAGCAAGGCAAAGACTCAGCCTAAATTGCTGCATAGCCACATCAGGAGAAAAACAAGAGTAAAGGAACAGGTTATGAAATTATGGATAGGGGCAGAAGGATTCACTACAAACGACATGGAAGTGTGTGAGGAACTGAATAAGAAATTCCAGGAGGTCTTCACCTTAGAGCAAGGAGAAATTCCAGAGATAAGAGAGGGAATACCTAACCATGAACCGCTGAAGAGTTTGAGATTACCAGCGGGGAAGTAAGGAAGTGTTTACTAGAGTTGGATGTGACAAAGGCTATAGGCCCAGATGGAATCTCCCCTTGGATACTAAAGGAAGGAGCAGAAGAACTGTGTCTACCACTCTCCATAGTGTATAACAAATCACTGGCAACAGGGGAACTGCCAGAAATTTGGAAAGCAGCTAACGTAGTCCCGATATACAAGAAAGGGGATAGACAGGGGGCACTGAATTACAGGCCAGTGTCCCTAACCTGCATACCATGCAAGCTGATGGAAAAGATTGTGCGAAGAAAGCTAGTGGAGCACCTGGAGCGAAATAACTTTGTAACACAGCATCAACATGGGTTCAGGCATGGCAGGTCCTGCCTCACAGGGTTACTTGAATTCTATGACCAGGCAAGAAAGAGAGGTGTGGGCAGACTGCATATTTTTGGATTGTCAGAAAGCCTTTGACACAGTGCCACACAAGAGGCTAGTGAAAAAGCTGGAGATGCAGGCTGGAGTGAAAGGGAAGGTACTCCATTGTATAAAGAAGTACCTAAGCAACAGGAGACAATGAGTCAGTGTGAGGGGTGAGGTCTCAGATTGGCGAGACGTTACGAGTGGAGTCCCGCAGGCGTCAGTCCTTGGACCTATACTGTTTCTGATATATGTAAATGATCTCCCAAAGGGAATAGAATCGTTTCTCTCAATGTTTGCTGATGATGCAAAAATTATGAGGAGGATTGAAACTGAAGATGATAGTCGGAGGCTACAAGATGACCTAGACAGACTGAGTGAATGGTCCAACAAATGGCTGTTGAAGTTCAACCCGAGTAAATACAAAGTAATGAAACTAGGCAGTGGAAACAGGAGGCCAGACACAGGATACAGAATAGGAGATGAAGCACTTAATGAAACGGACAGAGAGAAAGATCTGGGAGTTAATTTCACACCAAACCTGTCTCCTGCAGCCGACATAAAAAGAATAACGTCTGCGGCATATGCGAGGCTAGCTAACATCAGAACAGCGTTCAAGAACCTGTGTAAGGAATCATTCAGAATCTTGTACACCACATATGTAAGACCAATCCTGTAGTATGCGGCCCCAGCATGGAGCCCATACCTTGTCAAGCACTAGACGAAGCTGGAAAAAGTCCAAAGGTATGCCACTAGACTAGTCCCAGAACTAAGAGGCATGAGTTATGAGGAAAGGCTGCGGGAAATGCACCTTACGACACTGGAAGACAGAAGAGTAAGGGGAGACATGATCACAACCTACAAAATCCTCAGGGGAATCGACCGGGTAAACAAGGACAAACTATTCAACACTGGTGGGACGCGAACAAGGGGACACAGGTGGAAACTGAGTACCCACATGAGCCACAGAGACGTTAGAAGGAACTTTTTCAGTGTCAGAGTAGTTAACGGATGGAATGCATTAGGCAGTGATGTGGTGGAGGCTGACTCCATACACAGTTTCAAATGTAGATATGATAGAGCCCAGTAGGCTCAGGAATCTGTACACCAGTTGATTGACAATTGAGGGGCGGGACCAAAGAGCCAAAGGTCAACCCCCACAAGCACAAATAGGTGAGTACAAATAGGTGAGTACTAGTGTTCTTAAACCAGATGAAGGAGAAAAATAAAAGCATCCTCAGGTGTGTATTGTACCTACAGGACTTCAATCTTTCCATTGTCCACCTGCCGGGCCAACTCATTACGAGATGGATTACGAGAACCTTCAAGTCCAGAGATCTCATCATAATGGTTGTACTCATCAAATCACTTGTGTTGTCCCGTCTTCAGTGCTGCTCAGTACTCACTCCCCCCTTCAGAGCAGGAGAGATTGCTGAAATTGAGGGAATACAGAGAACATATACGGCACTCATAGACGAGATAAAGCACCTAAATTATTGGGATCGTCTCAAAGCTCTCCAAATGTACTCACTAGAAAGGAGACGAGATAGATACCAAATAATGTACACATGGAAAATACTGGAGGGACAGGTCCCAAATCTGCACAGTAAAATAACAACGTACTGGAGTGACCGACATGGAAGAAAATGCAGAATAGAACCAGTGATGAGCAGAGGTGCCATGGGCACAATCAGAGAACACTGTATGAACATCAGAGGCCACGGTTGTTCAACATCCTACCAGCGAACATCAGAAATATTACAGGAACAACCGTGGACATCTTCAAGAGGAAACTAGATTGTTTCCTTCAAGGAGTGCCGGACCAACCGGGCTGTGGTGGTTATGTGGGCCTGCGAGCCGCTCCAAGCAGCAGCCTGGTGGACCAAACTCTCACAAGTCAAGTCTAGCCTCGGGCCGGGCTTGGGGAGTAGAAGAATTCCCAGAACCCCATCAACCAGGTAACTCAACGTGATAGCCGATGTGCTGTCCCGGTTACCTGAGGAACATTCGTCTGAGCCACAGGAAGCCATATACGAACTGTCATGTTTTAGTTATTTTTTTTAGCTTCTCCTGTGACATTAAATATTCCGTATCAAATTTATTTACTTCCCCATTTTTGTTGTATGTGCTTTTTCTTTGAGAGAATTCCTTTTTGTGTGTGTTTTTTCTTTCAGAAAATTTATTTTTGTGTGCTTTTTCTTGCAGAGATATTTTTGTTTTTGTTTGATTTTCTTTTATTGAATAGATTTTCTATTCTATTTTCTATTTCTATTTTCTTTTTATTCTCTGTATACTCTTACAAAAATATGACTACTATTCTAGTAGCCACATTTTTTTTCTCTCTGAAGGGGGGAGGAGTGTTACGACCCTGGGTTCCTTAGTTGGAAACCAGAGGTCAAATGGAGCTCTTAATAATTACTTTACATTAATTGATAAGACTGCTGATATGCTTTTGTTCCTATCTTCCTTGCCAGACGTAAGACGAATCTTGTTTCTCACAGAGCATTAAAAATCTGCGCTTGTTGATTATTAAATATAATATTGAACTAATTATCAGCTATTCTTAGAATGATTAAAGTAACTAGTAATGAAAGTCTGAGTAAACTTGGGTTGATGTCTGTTGTACGATCAGCTGAATATCCGCCTGGCAGCAAGTAGAGTGGGAGGCAGGAGGACTCTGGGTCGGCCTCTCCGGTGCTGGCTGTGTTTGGGTTCACACTTCCCCTCGTGGATTCTGTACTCCTTTACCTTCTCTCTCTCTCTCTCTCTCTTTACCGTATCCTGATTCTCAATCTTCAAGATAAGTACTTTATTGTATAAGGTGTACCAGTCTCTGGCAAAAGTGTGTAGTAGTTTGTGTAGCCTGAGCTAGTGTTTATATTCCTAAGATTGCTCTAGGTGGTGTAGTGAAACCACGTGTGCTCAAGTTGCCCTATCCAAGTAGACTTTACCCTAGTTTTGGTAATTGTAAAACCTTGCATCCTGCCTATGTGGACCAAGGCATTTAACGTAAAGTAGAGTGGTAAAGTGTTTTTATTGTAGTAATGTATATGGGGGGGGGGGGGTTATTAGAGGGTTTAATATATATATAAGTTAGTTTTTGAGGTGTATCCATTAATCCTGTTGAAGTGGTGTAGGTGATTGTATACTAGACAGCAGACCTGTATTCTAAAACCTTGAAGCATTCACCGTAACCTACGTTCCTTGGGAGCCGTCCTATCTATTCCACTATTTTTTGATACATCTTGATTCCAGCTATTGGCCCTTTCTCAGTAATACCTCATACCCCCCATAACTAGTAACCTTTTCATAACGTCTAGCCTCTTTTTCAACAATTCATACAAGGGTGCTAATTTTGTTGAAAAGTTCTTCACGAACTTACAAAAATATGTAACCATCCCAACAAAAGATTATACTTCCCTAACTGATGTAGGGAGATAAGCTTTAGGCTGCACAATGAAACTGCCACAGGCAATTTTATAGCTGCTGCTGCTAATGTCAACTGGGAGTCCGAATTAGGTAACATAGAGGACATCAACCTAGCAGTGCAATCTTTTCTTCAAAAAACTCTCAGCCTTTAAAACACCCACTGTCCTATGCTAAGGAAACAAGTCACAACTAAAAGGCTAAAGAATCCTTGGCTTACAAAGGGGATACTTAAATCCATTAATAAAAAAAACATGACCTTGGGAAGAAATATAGGTTAGGAATCGTCTCCAAAGAATTTTCAAAGAATTACTCATCATTGCTATCTAAAATAATTAGGAGAGCCAAAATGAAATACCTCGAAGATAAATTTACCCACACAAAGGGCAACATTAAGAAAACATAGAGAACAATTTCACAAATATTGGGATCAAAGAAGATTTTAAATAACAAACCAATACTCCTGTCAAATAATGATGGTCTGCTTTCAGCCTCTGACACTGCTTTTGAGTTCAATAGGTTCTTCTCTTCCATTGGGTCATCCCTTGCAAATGATATTCCATCATCCAGTACTAATATTCAGGACTATCTTACAGGAAACTATCCACAGTCTCAGTACGTAATGCCTACTAAATCCACTGATGTTACTGACATAATTCTTTCTCTTAAAACCAAGTCTAGTGCCCTTGAGGAGATACCAACTCTCT
Source organism: Procambarus clarkii (assembly GCF_040958095.1). Classification (NCBI taxonomy): domain Eukaryota; kingdom Metazoa; phylum Arthropoda; class Malacostraca; order Decapoda; family Cambaridae; genus Procambarus; species Procambarus clarkii. The sequence goes on along the minus strand of NC_091190.1, from coordinate 33,815,878 downwards.
TTTACAAAAAAAACTCCAGATTTTTAGCTCCTGCCATTGCATTGCTCTTCAACAAGTCACTTGAACTCCAAACCTTTCCAGATATTCTAAAAAATGCGAGAGTAACCCCTGTCCACAAATGTGGTGATCTCACTGATGTTAACAACTTCAGACCTATATCAATTCTGCCAAACTTGTCTAAAATATTTGAAAAAACTTATCTACAAGCAGCTTTACTCTTATCTAGCTAAACACAATATACTTAGCTCTTGTCAATATGGCTTCAGAGCCCCAAAAAGCACTAACGATGCACTTATTTGTATGATTAACTTGATACATGCAGCTCTTGGTAAAAATGAGTTCCCTATTGGGTTATTTGTGGACCTGCGTAAGGCTTTTGACACTGTTAACCACCAAAACCTTCTTCTTAAATTACAACATTATGGAGTCAGAGGTCACTCCCTGCACTACCTTAAGTCTTACCTTACTGACAGGCTCCAATATGTTTCTGTGAATAATTCAATTTCTCCCACCCTACCCATCAACATTGGTGTTCCTCAGGGCAGCATACTTGGCCCTCTCCTCTTTCTCATCTACATTAATGACCTCCGAAATGCCTCCCAACATCTCAAACCAATTCAATTTGCTGACGACACGACCTTCATTTACTCCAGTCCTGACCCCTTTGCTCTAAATGTCTCAGTGAATACTGCGCTAAATAAAGTCCATCACTGGCTAACTTTTTTTTTTTTTTTTTTTTTTTTTGAGATATATACAAGAGTTGTTACATTCTTGTACAGCCACTAGTACGCGTAGCGTTTCGGGCAGGTCCCTGGAATACGATCCCCTGCCGCGAAGAATCGTTTTTTCATCCAAGTACACATTTTACTGTTGCGTTAAACAGAGGCTACAGTTAAGGAATTGCGCCCAGTAAATCCTCCCCGGCCAGGATACGAACCCATGACATAGCGCTCGCGGAACGCCAGGCGAGTGTCTTACCACTACACCACGGAGACTCCGAAAAACTGCCAACAAACTCATCCTCAATATTGACAAAACTTTCTATATTTTGTTTATTTTGCAATATATCCTCAAATCAAATAAATCTCAGGATTAACAATACCCAAATTTGTAACAAAGTAGATGGCAAATTCCTTGGCATTCTCATTGACCGCAAGCTGAATTTCCAGGGACACATTCTAAATATATCAAAAAAATTTCAAAAACTGTTAGCATTCTTTCTAAGATTAGATATTATGTACCTCGCCCTGCCTTGGTGACACTCTATTACTCTCTCCTCCATCCTTATCTCATCTATGGTATTTGTGCTTGGGGTTCTACTACCTAAAATATTTTATGTCCTCTAATTCATGTCCTCTAAAACAATCCCCGTAACTGTAGGAGAATGCTCATCAAACTTGCAAATCCCTCTGCGAAGTTTGACCTCATGCAAACAGCTGCTAAGCAAAAAACCAACCTCTATATAAATGAGTGTCTTACTAAGCAGCGTGGATCCCTCCTCTACAGGCTGCGCCAAGTTCGCAAACAAAACCCTGGTCTTATCAAGCAGTGCTACACAAGGAATGGTACGATTTTTGCGAAGAAAGAAGCTACAGGAAAAAGATATGAAATAAAATGTGACCAACAACTCCTGGACTTCCTAAGTGATTGTGGTACATCTGAAAACCTGAACCCGACCAATGCCAGTACTTAAATTAACTCTTTCAGTGCCTGAGCCTAACCTAACTTAATCTAACTTTGTCTAAGGTGCTGTCTCTGCCTTCCCATTTACCTGATGTTCTCCTATTCCTATAATTTCCTAAATAATCCATCAAGTCTCCATGCACTTATGCAAGCATCTACCTCAGTTTCATTGTAAAATTTTACTCTTAAATCTAATCTTACCCTATTCCATTTATATTTTAAATTTATTTGTATTGATCTATGTCATTTATTGAAATCAATTATTGATCTCATTTTTGTTCTTTTAATTAAGTTCATACTAATTATAAGTTAAAACTAAGCTTAATAAAATTTATTATCTTTAAGATTTATTTACTTTACAATTATCATTTGTCAAATTTTTTTATATATTCATCTTGACAGTCTCTACTGATTTTTTGTTCTCTCCGCCAAACTTGTGTATCCTCCATGGCTATCTAGTGACCTTAATTCTACCTCAAATTGTTTCAATTCCTTGTTTGCTTGCATTTATTGTTGTGTCTTGCCATAATTATTCTCTAATTTAGCAGACTCAATACTTTGTAAGCTCTTATTGTATTGTTATATTATTATATTTGTTTTGCTATAATTACTTCCTATTTTACAGCAGATTTGTTTTTCATCTGTTCATGTAATTGTTATCTTATTGTATTGTGACATTCTTTTCTATATTGATATATATTTTCTGTCTATTGTTACTTACAGTGTACCTGAGAGTACCTGTAAGCAATCTACCTCATTTTTCATTTTTGCTCAATTTTTTTGGTATTGCTTAGTCTTGTTTATATTTTTGTTTTGTATATCTATATCTTGTGTTTTGTATAGTCCATGTTTATATGTTTTTTTCTTTAATCTCATTCATTACCTAGGTTTCCTAGCCTAGCCATACTCCATTGTACCCCTGTAAGCCCCTTTTGTGTTTGTTTGTTACAGTATTGTGTACATTTATTTCTTTTTGTTTTTCTTGTTTTTCCGGCAATCAGCTTTTTTTTATGCAGTCAAGTATAGACCCAGAACTTAACCTCTTATCCACTATCTATGACAATAATCACTTTAATGATCTAAATTGCAGATATTTTGCAGCACATGATGTAAACAATGTATTAACTCATAGTCACAATATCTCTGTAATCAATTTGAACGTTAGATCCCTAGGCAAACACTTCGATGATGTTAGTGCCTTGATTGAAGCTATTGACAACAATTTCTCTTTTATTATACTTACTGAAACATGGTTGAAAGATGATACTACTCAACTCTTTAACATGCCTAACTACTCAGCAATCCACAACTGTCGTCAACTTCAGAGAGGTGGTGGCACTGCTCTTTACTACCACCAAGAACTAACATGCTTAAAAGAAATTAGAACTAGAGACTGCTATGGGGAGTATATCTTCGCCAGCTTCAGAGTCAAGGGTGCCGAGTCTATCCTGTCTGTGGGTGCAGTTTATAGAATTCCTAACACTGATGTGTCCGAATTCAACTCAAACCTTAGAAATCTAATACTTGATAACAGACTGAACAAAAACCACCTAATTATTGCAGGGGACTTTAATATTGACCTCTGCGAGCCAGAACACCCTACTGCTGTTAGCTTCCTCAACTGTATGAATTCCTGCTTCCTCATACCCTTAATCACTAGACCTACTAGAATCACTGATAGCACTGACACGACTCTTGATCACATCTGGACAAATATAACCTCTCCGCTTACTTCAGGTATAATCACCGATAGCACTACAGACCATTACCCCACATTTCTCTTAACTAACATTAGCAAACCACCTCTTGAGTCAAGAGAGATACGTTTTAGACTACACAATGAAACTGCTATAGACAATTTTATAACTGCTACTGATAATATCAACTGGGAGTCCGAGTTAGGTAACATAGAGGACATCAACCTAGCAGTTCAATCTTTTCTTCAAATAACTCTTAGCCTTTATAATACCCACTGTCCTATGCTTACAAAACAAGTCACAACCAAAAGGCTTAACAATCCCTGGCTTACAAAGGGAATACTTAAATCTATTAATAATAAACATGACCTTGAGAAAAAGTATAGGTTAGGGATTGTCTCCAAAGAATTCTCAAAGAATTACTCATTATTGCTATCTAAGATAATTAGATGAGACAAAACTAAATATTACGAAGATAAATTTACCCAAATAAAGAGCAACATTAAACAAACATGGAGAACAATTTCACAAATATTGGGATCAAAAAAGTCTTTAAATAACAAACCGACTCTCCTGTCTAATAACGATGGTCAGCTTTCAGCCTCTGATTCTGCTATTGAGTTCAATAGGTTCTTCTCTTCCATTGGTTCATCCCTTGCTAATGATATTCCATCTTCCAGTACTGACATTAAGGACTATCTTACAGGGAACTATCCCCAGTCTCTGTACCTAAAGCCTATTAATTCCATTGACGTCAATGAGATAATCCTTTCCCTTAAAACCAAGTCTGGTGCCCTTGAGGAGATACCAACTTTAATCTACAAAAAAGCCTCCAGATCTTTAGCCCCTGCTATTGCTTTGCTCTTCAACAAGTCACTTGAACTCCAAACCTTTCCAGATATTCTAAAAAAAAGCGAGAGTAACGCCTGTCCACAAATGTGGTGATCTTACAGATGTTAACAACTACAGACCTATATCAATCCTGCCAAACTTGTCAAAAATTTTTGAAAAACTAATCTATAAGCAGCTTTACTCATATCTAGCCAAACTCAATATACTTAGCCCTTGCCAATATGGCTTCAGGCCCAAAAAAAGCACTAACGATGCACTTATTAGTATGCTTAACTCGATTCATACAGCTCTTGATAAAAATGAGTTCCCTGTTGGGTTATTTGTGGACCTGCGTAAAGCTTTCGATACTGTCAACCACCAAAACCTTCTTCTTAAATTACATCATTATGGTGTCAGAGGACACTCCCTACAATACCTCAAATCCTACCTTACTGACAGGCTCCAATGTGTTTCTGTGAATAATACAATTTCGCCCACCCTACCCATCAACATTGGTGTTCCCCAGGGCAGCATACTTGGCCCTCTCCTCTTTCTCATCTACATTAATGACCTTCCAAATGCCTCCCAACACCTCAAACCAATCCTATTTGCTGACGACACAACCTTCATTTACTCCAGTCCTGATCCCCTTGCTCTAAATGCCACAGTAAATACTGAGCTAAATAAAGTCCATCTGTGGCTAACTGCCAACAAACTCACCCTTAACATTGACAAAACTTTCTATATTTTGTTTGGCAATAAATCCTCTAATCAAATAAATCTCAAAATTAACAATACCCAAATTTGTAACAAATTAGATGGCAAATTCCTTGGCATTCTCATTGACCACAAGCTGAATTTCCAGGGACACATTCTAAACATATCAAAAAAAGTTTCAAAAACTGTGGGCATTCTTTCTAAGATCAGATATTATGTACCACGCCCTGCCCTGGTGACTCTCTATTACTCCCTTATCTATCCATATCTCAACTATGGTATTTGTGCTTGGGGCTCTACTACCCAAAATCACTTACGTCCTCTAATTACTCAACACAAAGCTGCTATTAGGACAATATCCAACTCTGGCCCCAGACATCACTCGGTACCCCTACTCAAATCTCTGAATATGTTAGACATTAAGTCACTGCACATTCTCTCATGTGTATTATACATATACAAAACGCTAAATTGTAATGCCAATCCTGATCTCAAAAGCTTCATAGAAGGTTGTAACAGAACCCATGAGCACCACACCAGAAATAAATACAGTTTTGATATTCCTAGAGTACGACTTAATCAAACCAGAAATGCTCTACAAATCAATGGGCCCAGGATGTGGAATGACCTTCCCAACCATGTTAAAGTCAGTACCTCTCTCAACCAGTTTAAGTTAAAAACGAAGCTATACCTAATAAAGTCCCTGTAACCTACCTTACCTCTCTATTGTCAACCCATGTATGTTTTTTTTTTTTTTTTTTTGTTTTACAAATCAACGCTGTTTTAATGTAATTTTCTGTAATAATTTGTAATTGTATTTGTGCTGTTTTTTCAACAATGTTTCCCCCCTCTTTTACCTCTATTTTTATTTGTACTCAACGCATTTTTTTTCTTTTTACCCATTAGTTTTAAGCTTTAGTCAGTAGTGTTTTTTCCTGGCCGAAACGCTTTGCGTAATAGTGGCTTTAGGCATTGTATGTACTAGCTCCTATCTATAAAGCCAACAAACTTTGTAAAATCTCTTTATGTATGTACCTTTGCCTAAATAAAAATTATTATTATTATTATTATTATTAATTACTCAACACAAAGCTGCTATTAGGACAATTTCTAACTCTGGCCCCAGACATCACTCGGTACCCTTACTCAAATCTCTGAATATGCTATTTATTTATTTATTTATTTATTTATTTATTTATTTATTTATTTATTTATTTATTTATTTATTTATATACAAGAAGGTACATTGGGTTTGAGAGAATACATAGCATAGTATCTACAATCTTGTAAAGCCACTATATAGTACGCGCAGCGTTTCTGGCAGGTCCCTAATCTAACAGATTTACAGTCTCCGTGGTGTAGTGGTAAGACACTCGCCTGGCGTTCCGCGAGCGCTATGTCATGGGTTCGTATCCTGGCCGGGGAGGATTTACTGGGCGCAATTCCTTAACTGTAGCCTCTGTTTAACGCAACAGTAAAATGTGTACTTGGATGAAAAAACGATTCTTCGCGGCAGGGAATCGTATTCCAGGGACCATAGGATTAAGGACTTGCCCGAAACGCTACGCGTACTAGTGGCTGTACAAGAATGTAACAACTCTTGTATATATCTCAGATAATTTTAAGTAGGTAAATTCTAGCAGAATTAATAAAATGATAACAGATACATTGCAAGAAAAAAAATGAGATGAGAGAGATTAGTAAGTATAGTAAAGCACATTGGTATATTAAAGCTCTGATTGATTACATTGATTCTAATTAATTGATTGATTGATTAGATTGATTCTAACTCGAACGCTCGTCCACTCCAGTCGACCCTGCTGCCCCTTCAACTTTATCAGCTGCTCCTTGAGCCCACAACAACCTAAACATGATGTAACATCCACAGAACGCAGCTAAGTACCCAGTGACCTAAATGTGACCGAAATATACGACAACACCGACCTACTAGCGCTTCTCGACCTCATTAGTGTTGCTCCCTGGAGGAAGCTGAACCTGACATTCGCTGCTGCCACATCGAGTCTACCCCACTTGCCTGTCTACATTTCTCCTGCTACCATGCAAAACAAACCTAAGCTCGGCAAGGCTGCAAAGAAAGATAGCACACCGATCAGGATGAACCCAACCAGCCAAGCTAGCAACAGGAATAATGCTGCTTTCCCTTAGTGGCCACAGGGGGGGGTGGGGGGTACCGACTCTCCCATCGACAACAATAACAAACCATCCTAGCTGAGTGGAGCGTCGTCACCGACTCGAGCGATGCAACATTTATGTAACCATATGGAACAACTTAAACTAGCTGCTCCCCATGTTCCGACTTCAAGCGTTTCGCTGATAATCCATGGCTCAAATTATTGACTCAGATACATGATGATCAAATGTCTGTAATCCGTGAGCAGTCGGACTTGATAATGAAACTACAGAGGGAAGCTTTGGCCATGCTCAAGATTAACCAAGATCTGTCTGCCAGAGTCAGCCACCTCGAGCAGGAATTAAGCTCTCTTCAGATTTCGGTTACTAACTTTAAACCAGCAGAAACCTCTAGGAAGCAAGAAGAGATGTTACAAAATTTTGAGAACTATTTAAACTCCCTACAACAGCAACACACTGCAACCCAAGACGAATCAGACCAACTTAAGCTTCTTGATTCTGTCATCATCTCATCACATGATTTTTCCCATGAAACTGACGGAGAAGACTGTGCTGCCATCGTGATCCAGGAATTGCGTACTAAGATGAATTATTCAATCGAAGCAAGTGACGTCAAGTCAGCTAAGAAATCCACTGTTTATGTGAACGAATGCCTAACCAGATTCAGACAAAATCTCTTATTACGTAGATTACGTAAAAAGACGTACGACGTACGTACAAAGCTACGTAGAATCTGCAAAAGATCCACTGCAATCAAACATTGTTTTGTGCGAGATGGTAAAATAATAGCTAGGAAGACTGACACTGGAAAAACTTGTGTCATAACCACTGAGGCACACCTCACTTCTTTCCTGGATGACTGTGGGATAACAGCTGAATAACCAGAACATAAATTGTAGTCTCATATACCACCTAAGTGTACTAAGCTCTGCCTTTCCTTTCCAAAGGTTTTTTATTTTTATTCTTTTATTTTTATCATCTTTGTTGATGACATTTCTTGTTTTTTACTCATAATTATATGTTCTTAGTTAATCCCCTTGTCACTAAACTTAGGGTTCATTATTACCCTGTTATATTTAAAGTAACTTGGAATTTGTTTCTTAGTAATCATTTATTGGCATTAATTAATAGTATAATTGTTTATATAAGCATCTACCTCAGTATCATAGTAAAATCTTCCACATGAATATAATCTCACCTTGTTTATTTTTCACTTAGATTTAAATTAGAGTAAATTCCTAGATTCACTTAGATTTATGTCTTTTTTTTCTTTTTTTGAATTTGAGCTCACTTTGTTTTCTTAGGTTCATACTAATTATAGGATTTTAACTAACCATTACTAAGCTAATTATCTTTAAGATCATTTAACTTTATGATTATTATTTTTTATTTTACATTTATATAGTCAGTCTTCACTGATTTTTTGTTTTTTTTCTTTTATCTAACTTCTGTGTCCTTCCTGACTATCTATTGGATCTTTGTTTTACTTCTAATTTGTTACTATTTTATTGTATTTGCTAATATTCTTGTGTTTTGCTATAATTACTTTGTTTTTACAGCAGATTTAGTATTTATCTGTTTCTGTATTGTTTGTCTTATTGTATCGTGATCCCTCTGCATTTCCATGCACACTGATATTGATCCTGATCTAAATCTTCTGTCTCATATCTACACCAACCAGCACACTGATCATCATTATTGCAAGTATTACACAGCACACCAGGCAAAAAATGAACTCCAAAATAGCACCTGCTTATCAGTTTAGAACCAAAATGTTATATCACTTGGTAAACATTTTGACGATATAAATGCATTACTCACAGCACTAGGTACTAACTTATCGTTCATTATTTTAACAGAAACTTGGCTAAATAAAGACTACACCCAACTCTACAACTTAGCTGGTTATAAAGCCATTCACAACTGTAGGCCTAATAAAAAAGGTGGTGGCACAGCTATATATTACCGAGATACATTTATCTGTAACAGTGTCATATAGTGATAGATATGACTACTGTGAATATACTTTTGCTCAGTTTACAATTAAATCCCTTAAATCCTCATTGACTATTGGAGCCATCTATAGATTTCCCAATACTAACATAGCTTCATTCTCAGATAACCTAAGGAATCTCATTATAAACAACAATCTCAACAAAAACCACATCATTTTGGGAGGAGACTTCAATATTGACCTGGGTCAACAAAATTGCTCTCAAGTTAACTATTTCCTTAACAGCATGAACGCCTGTATGCTAATCCCCAAAAGTCACCAAACCTACCCGAGTCACTCAAACATCAGCCACTACCTTGGATCACTTATGGACTAACATAACAGCTCCCCTTGTATCTGGTATAATCTACGACAGAACAACTGACGATTATCCTACTTTTCTCATAGCGAACATGGACATAACACCACCAAAAAGCAAGAAACTTACATTCAGGTTACACAGTGAATCAGCTTTAGGCAATCTTACAAATGCACTTCACAATATTAACTGGGATTCTGAATTCAATAATGCTCAGGATATAAATGCATTAGCTAACCTGTTCCTCTCCAAAACTCTAAGCCTCTACAACCTTCATTGCCCCCTTCTTACCAAGCAAGTAACTGACAAAAGATTAAACAGTCCATGGCTCACAAGTGGCATTCTCAACTCAATCAACAAGAAACATGAATATGAAAAGAAACTCAGGATTGGCCTAGTTAAAAATGAAGTAGTTAAAAGGTGCTCATCAATGCTTACCAGTATCATAAGAAAGGCAAAACTTTCATATTATGTGAATAGATTCAATGAAGCAAAAGCCAACATGAAAAGCACATGAAAAACCATCTCTAGTATCCTAGGAACTAAACAACACTCCCATAACCAAATAAAACTCTATAGGGATATACACCGTCAACTGATTTAGAAATGGCAAATGAATTTAATTGCTTCTTTTCATCGGTTGGTGCTATTCTTGCCAGAAAAATCCCTCAGACTCAGACACATATTAACACATATCACTCAGGCAGCTATCCAAACTCTCTTCTCCTTTCACCAGTCAGCCCGGCAGATGTTGTGTCCATCATACACTCTCTAAAAACCAAGGCAGGGAACACCAATGAAAATCCATCCATTGTGTACAAGAGAGCCTCCCATGCCCTTGCGCCACCCATAGCACTACTGTTCAACAAATCTATAGAGTGCCACACCTTCCCTGATATCCTTAAAAAAGCAAGAGTAACGCCAGTCCATAAAGGAAGCAATCCGGCGGACATAAACAATTATAGACCAATATCAAATCTACCCATTCTATCAAAAATATTTGAAAAAATTATCTACAAACAGCTTTATTCCTACCTCGTAAAATTCGACATACTCAGCCCCTGCCAGTTTGGCTTCCGGTCCCAAAAGAGCACCAATGATGCAATCATTAGTCTCCTTGACGTAATCTACTCATCCCTTGACAAAAATGAGTTTCCAATTGGACTCTTCATTGACCTAAGAAAAGCCTTTGATACTGTTAATCACAATTACCTCTTACTTAAACTCCAGCATTATGGAATCCGAGGCCTTGCCCTTGACTATATCTGATCCTATCTTAGTGACAGACACCAATGTGTAACCATCAATGATACAACCTCTTCCACTCTACCAATAACCGTTGGAGTGCCACAGGGCAGCAACTTATGACCTCTTCTATTTCTTATATACATCAATGATCTACCTAATGATTCTAATATTCTTAAACCTATATTGTTTGCTGATGATATTACCCTCATCTATTCAGACCTCAACCCACAAACACTAAATAATGTTGTGAATAATGAATTAAAAAAAGTCCACTTATGGATGTCAACTAACAAACTAACACTTAACATAAAAAAGACTTACTACATCTTATTTGGAAGCAAATCATCGAATGCAATTCAGCTACAGATAGACAACATTAACATCAGTAATAAAAATGATGGCAAGTTTCTTGGCCTATTCCTAGACAAGAGACTCAACTTCAGCACCCACATTCAACACATAACTAAGAAAGTCTCTAAAACAGTTGGAATACTCTCCAAAATAAGATATTATGTTCCTAACTCTGCTCTCCTCTCACTATATTATGCACTAATCTATCCCTATCTTAATTATGGTATCTGTGCATGGGGGTCTACCACTGCAAACCACCTTAAGCCCATCATCACCCAGCAAAAATCTGCTATCAGAATAATAACAAACTCTGCTTTCAGACAACACTCAGCTCCCTTGTTGATCCCTTAACTTGATCCCTTAACTAGCTCCCAGATCCCTTAACTTGCTAAATATTAACACTCTTCACACATTCTCTTGTGTCAACTACATTTACAAAACCCTGTTCTTAAATGCAAACCATGCTCTGAAACTCTCCCTGGACAGATGTAATAGGACCCATTATCACCACACCAGAAATAAATATATCTTTGATATCCCCAGGGTCAAACTTAGTCTGTGTAAACACTGTATGCAGATTAATGGATCTAGTCTATGGAACTCACTCCCTAGTGAATTGAAAAGCTGTCAAACTTTTGCCTCATTTAAAAACAAAAACAAAAAGTACCTAATTTCATCTTCATAGTTTCCTACACTGAGCTTTAAATTTGCTCTGTATCTAATGTCACCCAATCTCCCAATCTTTATGGACTTAATCCAAACAACTTTATCATTGTGTTCATTGCTGTCTTATAATAAATAAATAAAAATATTTATTTATTCCGGACAGACTCTTCTTTTATGTGTTAGCCATATGCTGTATTGTGCCTGCTAAGTTTTGTTAAACTACCATTCAAGCTGCCATTACAATCATTCTGAGCTACTTATGTACTTTAATATACCTATAATTTTTCTCTCATCTTTTATTTTTTTTCATGCTATGTAACTGTTATCATTTTTATAAATTTTGCAAGTATTTACCTACTTAAAAGTTTCTTAGATTAAGGACCTGCCCGAAACGCTGCGCGTACTAGTGGCTTTACAAGAATGTAATTACTATGCTATGTATCCTCACAATCCCAATGTACCTTCTTGTATATATATAAATAAATAAATAAAAAAAATAAATAAACATTGACAACTTGATTAGTAATTTAAACAAGATTAATAGACACCATACAGCAGATTGATAGCACATATAAAAAGACAGCAATGATCACAATGGTAAAGATGTTCAGATTGGGTACATAAGGATTGGGAGATTGGGTAGCCATAGATGCAGCGTAATTTTAAAGCAAAAGGTAAAAAACTATGAAGATGAAATTAGGTACTTTTTAGTTTTGTTTTTGAATGACGCAAAAGTTGGACAGCTTTTCAACCATCAATAATGTTAGATATCAAAAATGTTAGATATTAAGTCACTGCACATCCTCTCATGTGTATTTTATATATATAAAACGCTGAACTGTAATGTCAATCCTGACCTTAAAAGCTTCCTAGAAGGTTGTAAAAGATCCCATGAGCACCACACCAGAAACAAATACCTATTTGATATTCCAAGAGTACGACTTAGTCAAACTAGAAATGCTCTACAAATCAAGGGACCTCGAATGTGGAATGACATTCCCAATTATGTTAAAGACTGTATCTCTCCCAACCAGTTTAAGATAAAAACTAAGTGCTACCTAATTAACTCAATGTAACCTACCTCACCCCCTAAATGTCAACCCATGACTACGATTTTAAACAATGCTGTTTGTTGACCAAATTGTATTTTTGTTTTTTTCTGCCATGTTTCCCCTCCCCCCCTTTTTTTCATTTTTCTTATTTTTTTCTCAACACAATTTATACTTTAATCTTAATTAATATTAAGTTTTAGTCTTAGTGTTTTTCCTGCTCGAAACGCTTTGCGTAATAGTGGCTTTAGGCATTATATGTACTAGCTCTATCTATAAATCCATCAACTTGTATTCCACCTTGTATGTATTTACTTTACCTGAATAAATATTTGTATTTGCATTTGTATTTGTATGTTGGGGCTGCGGCATCTACTATAGCAGCTACATTTTTGTGAAAAGGAGTAAAGCCCCTACCTGGAATATGGTACCCCAGGTATTCAATGGCCTGGGTCTTCAATGTTGTTTTACCTTTATTAATCTTCACATTGTGCTCTTGCAGGAAATTCAAAACTAGTTCTAGCATCATGCTCTTCCTCATTCTCTCCGCATGCAATAATGTCATCTAAAAAACTAGCTACACCTTCCATGTTTACTACCAACTGGGACATGAATCTCTGAAAAATTGTTGGAGACAAGGAGAGTCCAAAAGGAAGTCTTTTATACTTAAATAACCCCTTGTGGGTATTAATCACCAACAATTTCTGGCTCTCCTCCTCTACAGGAATTTGCAAGTAAGCATCTTTCAGGTCAATCTTAGAAAAGATTGCCCCCCTTGCAGACCACTGACAACAACTCATCTGTCTTAGGTAAAGGGTACTTCTCACAATGAATGCGGTTATTTAATTCCTTAAAATCTGCACAGATTCTCGTGGATTTCCGATCTGCTTTCAACACTGGTACAATAAGGGCTGCCCACTCACTATGTAATTGGCTCTAAGATCCCCTCTGCCACATGCTTTTCAACGGCTGATTCTACCAATTGCTTGTAATGAAACGGCACTGTTCTCACATTGAAAAATTTAGGTGAAGCCCACTTTTCAGGTGAATTTTTGTCACCATGCTATAAATTGCCTTATCTGCCTCCACTGAATATTTATCTAACATATGTTCAGCACTTTTAATTGTTTTAACTATCGACAATTCATCTAGGCCTGCCAAGAAAATTCCCACTTTTTCCATGAGATCCTTATCACATAGGCTAGGATTATGTAAATCCACTACATAAAAATCCTGGACAATTTCTTTTCCCTTATAGCCTACTTTTGCCGACACCGTGCCATAGACTTTAATCGGTATATTATCATATACACTTAATGATTTTTACCTAGTTTTACATTCAATTGCAAGGTATCTGTCCAATCTCTAGACAATGTTGACACTGGAGCACCAATGTCCAGTTCCAAGGGTTTCAACCAGTTTTAACTTCCCATTAATTACAAAATTCACCACTTGTCACTTCACTGAACATACCTTTTCTTTCACCGAATATAGTCTGCTTTCCTCACCTGCAGCTTCTCCAGACGGTTTACCTTCCTCTACTGCCTGGACCACAGTACCACTGCCTCTTCTTCCTGTATTCCCTGGTCGTCTCCTCTCCCAGGCCTTGCTGTTCCTATTCAGATATTCCCTACACACTCTCTGCAAGTGTCCCTCCTTGTTACAAAAGTTGCATATATAGGCACTAAACTTGCACTTGCTACTACTGTGATTGTATCCACAGTGTTTACATCTGGTCTGGCCCTGTACAACCATAATTTCTTGAGTAGATGTCTTACTTCCAAAAGCCCTTTACAGGTTCAATATCTTCTCGAGCACTGTTAATGAAGTCATCGATTGTAGATTCAAGTTTTCTGCCACCGGGTTAGGGAAATATATTTCATTTTCTACTGCCATGAACTACTGGTCCCTAACCCTGCCGTCAAACTGTACTCTGAAGTTGCAGTGGTTAGCCAAAGCCTTCAATTCTACATATAAATCCTACATGGATTCCTGCTGCTTTTTCGTCCTCTTCTGGAAATCCATCAAACTCCTGTGATATGAAGGTTTCACTACATAATGACGTTTAAGTAGGGTAATCAGGTCTACATAGGTCTTCATGTGGGGTAGCTCTGGTGCACACACGTTTCCAAAAACACTATACACTTCAGAACCCAATGAAACTAAAAGTACCGCCTTCTTGCTGGCGTCCTCCTTAATCTCCCGGTACTGAAAGTTTGCTTTCAGCAGGCTGAGCCACAGGTCCAACGAGATCTTGGTAGGGGTAAACGGCTCCATTGAGATGAGTGGAGTAACCTTGGCCACGGTGGGTTGCTCAACTCTCTGTTGTATACGATGCGTCCACCCGTCCACACGACGTACCCTGCTCTCTCCTGATCCTCACACCTCGTCGCATACCCCGACACTCTTCCTTAGGTGTTTAACCCTCCTCGTCGCCACTGTTATGTTTGAAGTCGGAGAGAGAAACCAGCTTCGTTCACATGGTTTATTGTAAACAACAACAACAACAAACAACAAGTATAAAGTACATAACTTACTGTTTACAAGATTATAAACAAAAGAGCATCTACTCCAAACATCCTTCCTTCCATAATTTCCTTCCTTCTGGAAAGAAGGAAGGAAATTATCAGGGGAGAGCGCAAAGCCATATATAGTCGTAATGGCTTGGCGCTCTCCCCCTGATAATTTCCTTCCTTCCTTCCAAACATGCTACACTTAACATCAGTAGTACTTAATCCTAACAGTTTTCGTTGTTTAGGCCAAGTCCAACAACCAAGGCATGTCGTACTGGGATTGGATCAGGGGAAATCAATTATCTTACTGATAATTGTAGTTGTTCTTTGAGATATTCTTTCTTGAAGAGAGGCAAAACCCATTTCCAGGCTTAGATTTCAAGCCTGGTCCACACAGGGGCTCCCAGGGCAGGTCTCATAGCATTATTTTGGGCTACCTTGAGGTTATCTTGGAGATTTCGGGGGCTTAGCGACCCCGCGGCCCGGTCGTCGACCAGGCCTTCTCGTTGCTGGACTGGTCAACCAGGTTGTTGGACGCGACTGCTTGCAGCCTGACGTATGAATCACAGCCTGGTTGATCAGGTATCCTTTGGAGGTGCTTATCGAGTTCTCTCTTGAACACTGTGAGGGGTTGGCCAGTTATACCCCTTATGTGTAGAGGAAGCGTGTTGAACAGTTTTAGGCCTCTTCTCAGAGTACTTGTTGCACCTCTGCTCTTCAACGGGGGTATTCAGCACATCCTGCCATGCCTTCTGGTCTAAAGTGATGTTATTTCTGTGTGCAGGTCCAGAGGGACCAGCCCCTCTACTATTTTCCACGTGTAAATTATTATTATGTATCTCTCCCACCTGCGCTCAAGAGAATACAGATTTAGGCTCTTTAGTCGGTCCCAATAGTTTAGATGTTTTACTAAGTGGATTCTAGCAGTAAAGGATCTCTGCATGCTCTCCAGGTCAGCAATTTCTCCAGCTTCGAAAGGGGCTGTCATTGTGCAGCAGTATTCCACTCTAGAAAGCACTAGCGTTTTGAAGAGTATCATCATTGGTATAGCATCTCTAGTGTGAAAGGTTCTTGTTATCCAACTTGTCATTTTTCTTGCAGTTGTGACGGCTACTTTATTGTGTTCTTTAAAAGTAAGGTCTTCCGACATGAGTACACCCAGATCCTTTACATTGCTTTTTCGTTCTATGTTATGATTTGACCGTGTTTTGTACGTGGTTTCCGTTTTTATATTTTCATTTTTTCCGTAGCGCATGAGCTGGAACTTATCTTCTTTAAACACCATATTATTTTCTGTAGCCCATAGAAAGACCTGATTTACATCTGATTGGAGGTTTGACGTGTCCTTTATGTTGTGTACTCTCATAAAAATCCTAGTGTCATCTGAAAAGGATGATATGGTACTATAGATTGTATCTTTGTCTATGTCCGATATGAGGACGAGGAAAAGTACTGAAGCAAGCACAGTACCCTGGGGGACTGAGCTCTTCACGGTTGATGGGCTGGATTTTATTTTGTTGACTATTACGCATTGGGTTCTGTTAGTCAGGAAATTGTAGATCCATCTGCCTATTTTTCTGGTAATTCCTTTTGAACGCATTTTATGTGCAATAACACCATGGTCACATTTATCAAAAGCTTTTGCGAAATCTGTGTAAATTACATCAGCATTTTGTCTGTTTTCCATGGCATCTAAGGCCATGTCATAGTGGTCCAGCAACTGTGATAAGCAAGAGCGCCCTGTTCTGAAACCATGTTGTCCAGGGTTATGGAGATGATGGGATTCCATGTGTTTTGTGAACTTACTTCTTAGTACTCTCTCAAAGATTTTTATGATGTGTAATACAGTCTCTGTACCTAATGCCCGCTAAATCCACTGATGTAAATGAGGTAATCCTTTCCCTTATTTTAGTTTTTTTATTTTATTTTATTTATTTATATACAAGAAGGTACATTGGGTTTGAGAGAATACAATAGCATAGTATTTACAATCTTGTAAAGCCACTAGTACGCGCAGCGTTTCGGGCAGGTCCTTAATCTAAGAGATAATTTTAATTAAGTAGGTAAATTCTAGCAGAATTAATAAAATGATAACAGATACATTGCAAGAAAAAAATGAGATGAGAGAGATTAGTAAGTATAGTAAAGCACTTGGTATATTAAAGCTCTCATTGATTACATTGGCAACTTGATTAGTAATTTAAACAGATTAATAGACACCATACAGCAGATTGATAGCACATATAATAAACCTAATAAATTCCCTGTAACCTACCTTACCCCTCTGTTGTCAACCCATGTCTGTTTTTTTTCAAAACAACGCTGTTTGAATGTAATTGTCTGTAATAATTTGTAAATGTATTTGTGCTGCTTTTTCAGCCATGTTCCCCCCTCTTTTACCTCTATTTTGATTTGTTCTCAACACATTTTATTCTTTATACCCATTAGTATTAAGCTTTAGTCATTATTGTTTTTCCTGCCCGAAACACTTTGCGTAATAGTGGCTATAGGCATTGTATGTACTAGCTCTATCTATTAATCCAACAAACTTTGTAAAATCTCTTGTATGTATGTACCTTACCTAAATAAACATTTATTTATTTATTTTATTTATTTATTTATAAGAAGACAGCAATGATCACAAAGGTAAAGATGTTCAGATTGGGTACATACGGATTGGGAGATTGGGTAGCAATAGATACAGTGTAATTTTAAAGCAAAAGGTAAAAAACTACGATGATGAAATTAGGTACTTTTTAGTTTTGTTTTTGAATGGTGTATATGTTGTTCAGCTTTTCAATTCATTAGGGAGTGAGTTCCATAGACTGGGTCCCTTTATTTACATAGAGTGTTTGCACAGATTAAGTTTGACTCTGGGGATATCAAAGAGATATTTATTTCTGGTGTGGTGATAATGGGTCCTATTGCATTTGTCCAGGAAGAGTTTCAGAGCAGGATTTGCATTTAAGAACAGGGTTTTGTAAATGTAATTAACACAAGAGAATTTGTGAAGTGAGATTATGTTTAGCATGTTTAGGGAGTTAAACAAGGGGGCTGAGTGTTGTCTGAAAGCAGAATTTGTTATTATTCTGATAGCAGATTTTTGTTGGGTGATGGACTTGAGGTGGTTTGCAGTGGATGAACCCCATGCACAGATACCATAATTAAGATAGGGATAGATTAGTGCATAATATAGTGAGATGAGAGCAGATTTAGGTACATAATATCTGATTTTGGAGAGTATCCCAACTGTTTTAGAGACTTTCTTAGTTATGTGTTGTATGTGGGTGCTGAAGTTGAGTCTCTTGTCTAGGAATAGGCCAAGAAACTTTCCATCATTTTTATTGCTAATGTTTACATTATCTATCTGAAGCTAAATTGCATTTGTAGATTTGCTTCCAAATAAGATGTAGTAGGTCTTTTCTATGTTAAGTGTTAGTTTGTTGGTTGACATCCATAAGTGGACTTTTTTTAGTTCATTATTAACAACATCATTTAGTGTATGTGGGTTGGGGTTGGAGTAGATGAGAGTAGTATCATCAGCAAACAAAATAGGTTTCTGAATGTTAGAGACATTAGGCAGATCACTGATGTATATAAGAAATAGGAAAGGTCCCAAGACGCTGCCCTGTGGCACTCCAACGGTTATTGGTAGAGTGGGAGAGGTTATATTATTGATGGTTACACACTGGTGTCTATCACTAAGATAGGATTGGATATAGTCCAGTGCATAGCCTCGGATTCCATAATGATGGAGTTTACGTAAGAGGTAATTGTGATTAACAGTATCAAAGGCCTTTCTCAGGTCAATGAAGAGTCCAATCGGAAACTCATTTTTGTCAAGGGCTGAGTAAATTATATCAAGGAGACTAATAATTGCATCGTTGGTACTCTTTCTGGGAGCGGAAGCCAAACTGACAGGGGCTAAGAATGTCGAATTTTACGAGATACGTATAGAGCTGTTTGTAGATAATTTTTTCAAATATTTTTGATAGTATGGGTAGGTTTGATATTGGTCTATAATTGATTATGTCTGCCGGATTACCTCCTTTATGAACTGGCGTTACTCTTGCTTTTTTAAGGATATCAGGGAAAGTATGGCACTCAAGGGATTTGTTGAAGAGCAGAGCAAGGGCATTGGAGGCGCTCTTGTATACAATGGATGGAATTTCACTGATGTTCCCAGCTTTGGTTTTTAGTGAGTGTATGATGGACACAACATCTGACGGGCTGACTGCTGAAAGAAAAAGAGAGTTTGGATAGCTGCCTGAGAGATATGTGTTGATATGTGTCTGAGTCTGTGGGATTTTACTGGCAAGGTAAAATCCCACAACCGATGAAAAGAAGCTATTAAATTTATTTGCCATTTTTAAGTCAGTTGACGGTGTAAGGCCATTCTTAGAGAGTGTTATCTGGTTATGGGAGTGTTGTTTAGTTCCTAGAATATTAGAGATGGTATTCCATGTGCTTTTCATGTTGCCTTTTACTTCTTTGACTCTATTCACATAATATGAAAGTTTAGCTTTTGTTATGATACTGGTAAGCACTGATGAGTACCTTTTAACTACTTCCTTTGTAACAAGGCCAATCCTAAATTTCTTTTCATATTCATGTATTTTGTTGATTGATTTGATTATGCCACTTGTGAGCCACGGATTGTTTTTTCTTTTATCAGTTACTTGTTTGGTAAGGAGGGGGACAGTGAGTGTTGTAGAGGCTTAGAGTTTTGGAGAGAAAGAGGGTAGTTAATGAGTTTATATCCTGTGTATTATTGAATTCGGATTCCCAGTTAATATTGTGAAGTGCATTAGAGAGATTGCCTAAAGCTGATTCACTGTGTAGCCTGAATGAGAGTTTCTTGCTTTCTGGTGGTACTGTGTCCATGTTTGCTATGAGGAAGGTAGGATAGTGGTCAGTTGTTCTGTCATAGATTACCCCAGATGTAAGGGGAGCTGTTATATTAGTCCATAAGTGATCCAAGATAGTGGCAGATGTTTGAGTGACTCGGGTGGGCTTGGTGATTGTGGGGATTAGCATACAGGAGTGCATGCTGTTACGGAAATAGTCAACTTGAGGGTTATTTTGAAGACCCAGGTCAATATTAAAATCACCTCCTAGAATGATGTGATTTTTGTTGAGATTGTTATTTATGATAAGATTCCTTACGTTGTCTGAGAATCGAGCTATGTTGGTATTAGGAAATCTATAGATGGCACCGATAGTCAGGAAGGATTTAAGGGATTTACTGGAGAACTTGGCAAAGGTATATTCACAATAGTCGTCTCTATCACTAATGACACTATTGCAGATGAAGGTATCTTTGTAATATATTGCTGTGCCACCTCCTTTTTTATTAGGCCTGCAGTTATGAATGGCTTTATAACCAGCTAAGTTGTAGAGTTGGGTATAGTCATTACTTAGCCAAGTTTCTGTTAAAATTATGAATGATAATTTAGTACCTAGTGCTGTGAGTAGTGCATTTATATAATCAAAATGTTTACCAAGTGACCTAACATTTTGGCTGTAGACTGATAAGCCGGTGCTATTTAGGAGTTTGTTTTTTGCAAGATTTGCTGTGTAATACCTGCAATAATGATGATCAATGTGCTGATTTGTGTGGATATGAGACAGAAGATTTCGATCAGGATCAATATCAGTAAGCATATAGATGCAATAATGACACGATACAATAAGATAAGCAATTACAGGAACAGTTAAATACTAAATCTGCAGTAAATATAAAGTAATTATAGCAAAACACAACAATAAATGTAAGTACACAAAAAATAGAAACAAATTGAAGTAGAGTAAAGATCACCGCAGATAGCCAGGAAGGATACAGAAGTTAGGTTAAGAGAGAAGAAAAAATCAGTAGACTGACAGGAATAATATATAGCAAAAATAATGAGACAAATAATAATCGTAGAGTAAAAATAATCTTAAAAATAAATTATTTAATATAGCTTAGTTGTGAACCTATAATTAGTATGAACTTAAGAAAACAAAATGAGCTCAATAATTAATTACAATAAGTGATGTATAAATCAAATTACAATTAAACTTAATAATAAAAATAAAAATAAAAAATAACAGGGTAAGATTAAATTTATGAGCAAGATTTTACTAAGACACTGAGGTAGATGCTTACATAAATACTAAGTCTGCTATAATTAGATAATTATTATAGCAAAACACAACAATAAATGCAAGTATACAAAAAATGAAACAATAAGAAGTAGAATAAAGAACTCTAGATAGCCATGAAGGATACACAAGTTTGGTGGAGAGAACAAAAAATCAGTAGAGACTTAAGACCAAGTAAGACCAAGTCTAGTGCCCTTGCGGAGATACCAACTCTAATCTACAAAAAAAAAAAGTCCCCAGATCTTTAGCCCCTGCTATTGCATTGCTCTACAACAAGTCACTTGAACTCCAAACTTTTCCAGATATTCTAAAAAAAAGCGAGAGTATCCCCAGTCCATAAATGTGGTGATCTCACTGATGTCAACAACTTCAGACCTATATCAATTCTGCCAAACTTGTCAAAAATATTTGAAAAACTAATCTACACGCAGCTTTACTCTTATCTAGCCAAACACAATATACTAAGCTCTTGTCAATATGGCTTCAGACCCTTAAAAAGCACTAACGATGCACTTATTAGTATGATTAACTTGATACATGCAGCTCTTGATAAAAATGAGTTCCCTGTTGGGATATTTGTGGACCTACGTAAGGCTTTTGACACTGTCAACCACCAAAACCTTCTTCTTTAATAATATCATTATGGAGTCAGAGGTCACTCCCTGCATTACCTTCAGTCCTACCTTACTGACAGGCTCCAGTATGTTTCTGTGAATAATTCCATTTCTCCGAAACTACCTATAAACATCGGTGTTCCACAGGGCAGCATACTTGGCCCTCTCTTCTTTCTCATCTACATTAATGACCTTCCAAATGCCTCTCAACACCTTAAACCAATCTTATTTGCTGATGACACAACTTTCATCTTCTCCAGTCCTTACCCTCTTGCTCTAAATGTCGCTGTGAATACTGAGCTAAACAAAGTCCATCTTTGGCTAACTGCCAACAAACTCACCCTTAACATTGACAAAACTTTCTATATTCTGTTTGGCAATAAATCCTCTAATCAAATAAATCTCAAAATATACAATACCCAAATTTGTAACAAATTAGATGGCAAATTCCTTGGCATTCTCATTGACCACAAGCTGAATTACCAGGGACACATTCTAAATATATCAAAAAAAGTTTCAAAAACTGTTGGCATTCTTTCTAAGATCAGATATTATATACCCCGCCCTGCCCTGGTGACTCTCTATTACTCCCTCATCTATCCATATCCAACTATGGTATTTGTGCTTGGGGTTCTACTACCCAAAATCATTTACGTCCTCTAATTACTCAACACAAAGCTGCTATTAAGACAATATCCAACTCTGGCCCCAGACATCACTCGGTACCCTTACTCAATTCTCTGAATATGTTAGACATTAAGTCACTGCACATTCTCTCATGTGTATTATACATATATAAAACGCTGAACTGTAATGCCAATCCTGACCTCAAAAGCTTCATAGAAGGTTGTAACAGAACCCATGAGCACTACACCAGAAATAAATACAGTTCTGATATTCCTAGAGTACGACTTAATCAAACTAGAAATGCTCTACAAATCAAGGGACCCAGAATGTGGAATGACCTTTCCAACCATGTTAAAGATTGTACCTCTCTCAACCAGTTTAAGATGAAAACGAAGCTATACCTAATAAATTCCCTGTAACCTACCTTACCCCTCTATTATCAACCAATGTCTGTTTTTTTTTTAAATGGCGCTGTTTGTCGACAGAATTGTATTTGTTCTGCTTTTTCAGCCATGTTCCCCCCTTTTTTTAATCTCTTTTTTTATTTGTTCCCAACTCATTTTATTCTTTATGCTCAATTAGTATTAAGCTTTAGTCATTTAAGTTTTTCATGCCCGAAACGCTTTGCGTAATTGTGGCTTTAGGCATTGCATGTACTAGTCCTATCTATAAATCCATCACTCTTTGTAAAATCTCTTGTATGTATGTACCTTACCTAAATAAACATTTGATTTGATTTGATTTGATTTGATTTGATTTGATTTGAACTAAATAAAGTCTATCTTTTATTTTTATTTATTTTATTTATATATATACAAGAAGGTACATTGGGTTTGTGAGAATACATTGGATAGTACAGTATTTACATTCTTGTAAAGCCACTAGTACGCACAGCGTTTCGGGCAGGTCCTTAATCTAGCAGATAATTTTAAGTAGATAATTTCGATCTTTGAATCTTTGAATTTCTTTGAATTTCTTCTATCTTTGGCTATGAATTTCTAATCTTTGGCTAACTGCTAACAAACTCACCCTTAACATTGACAAAACTTTATATATTTTGTTTGGTAATAAATCCTCAAATGAAATTAATTTAAGAATAAACAATATACAAATCAATAGTAAAGTTGATGGTAAATTCCTTGGTGTCCTCATCGATAACAAGCTGAATTTCCAGGGACACATTCTAAATATAGCAAAAAAAAGTTTCTAAAATTGTTGGCATTTTTTCTAAGATCAGATATTGTGTTCCTCGCCCTGCCCTGGTGACGCTCTATTACTCTCTCATCTACCCTTATCTCAACTATGGTATTTGTGCTTGGGGTTCTACGACCCAAAATCATTTACGTCCTCTAATTACCCAACACAAAGCTGCTATTAGAATAATATCTAACTCTGGCCCCAGACAGCACTCGGTACCCTTACTGAAATCTCTGAATATGTTAGATATTAAGTCACTGCACATCCTCTCTTGTGTATTCTATATATTTAAAACTTTGAATTGTAATGTCAATCCTGACCTTCAATGCTTCCTAGAAGGTTGTAACAGAACTCATGGGCACCACACCAGAAACAAATACCTATTTGATATTCCAAGAGTAAGACTTAATCAAACTAGGAATGCTCTACAAATCAAGGGACCCAGAATGTGGAATGACCTTCCCAATTATGTCAAAGATTGTACCTCTCTTAACCAGCTTAAGATGAAAACTTATAATAAATAAATATATAAATAAATGTTTATTCAGGTAAAGTACATACATAAAAGAGGTTATACAAAAATTAATAGATTTATAGATAGAGCTAGTACATACAATGCCTAAAGCCACTATTACGAAAAGCGTTTCGGGCAGGAAAAACATTAAAGACTAAATCTTAATACTAATTGAGATTAAAGTATAAAATGTGTTGAGAACAAATAAAAATAAAAATAATAAAGGAAGGAACATGGCAGAAAAAGCAGCACAAATACAATTAGGTCGACAAACAGCGTTGTTTAAAAAAACAGACATGGGTTGACAATATAGGGGTAAGGTAGGTTACAGGGAATTTATTAGGTAGTGCTTAGTTTTTATCTTAAACTGGTTGAGAGAGGTACAGTCTTTAACATGATTGGAAAGGTCATTCCACATTCTGGGTCCTTTGATTTGTAGAGCATTTCTAGTTTGATTAAGTCGTACTCTTGGAATATCAAAACGGCATTTGTTTCTGGTGTGGTGCTCATGGGTTCTGTTACAACCTTCAATGAAGTTTTTGAGAGAGATACACATGAGAGAATGTGCAGTGACTTAATATCTAACATATTCAGAGATTTGAGTAGGGGTACCAAGTGATGTCTGGGGCCAGAAATGGATATTGTCCTAATAGCAGCTTTGTGTTGAGTAATTAGAGGACGTAAATGATTTTGGGTAGTAGAACCCCAAGCACAAATACCATAGTTGAGATATGGATAGATGAGTGAGTAATAGAGCGTTTCCAGGGCAGGGCGAGGTACATAATATCTGATCTTAGAAAGAATGCCAACAGTTTTTGAAACTTTTTTTGATATATTTAGAATGTGTCCCTGGTAATTCAGCTTGTGGTCAATGAGAACGCCAAGGAATTTGCCATCTACTTTGTTATAAATTTGGGTTTTGTTTATCCTGAGATTTATTTGATCAGAGGATTTATTGCCAAACAGAATATAGAAAGTTTTGTCAATAAATAATACTAAGTACTACCTAATTAACTCAATGTAACCTACCTTATTTCTAAATGTCAAACCATGTCTTACTATTAAAAAAAAAAATGCTGTTTGTTGACTAACTTGTTAATTGGCTATTTTCTACCATGTTCCCCCTTTTATTTATCATTTATTTTTTTTCATTCAACACAATTTATACTTTAAGCTCAATTACTGTTAAGTTTTAGTCTGTGTTTTTTTCCTCACCTCTCCTTGCCCGAAACGCTATGCTTACTAGTGGCTTTAGGTATTGTATGTACTACCTCTCTTTAAATCTAACAAAATGTACTGTAACTCTGCAAGTATGTATGTACTGTTCCTAAATAAATTATTATTATATGTTAGTGCTATCGGTCTGTAATTTTTTGCCTCTGCTTTATTTCCTCCTTTATGGAGCGGTGCTATCTCTGCTGTTTTTAGTATGTCAGGGATAACGCCAGTATCTAGGCTTTCCCTCCAAAGAATGTGAAGGGCCTGCGATAATGGTTTTTTACAGTTCTTGATGAATATAGAGTTCCAAGAATCAGGGCCTGGTGCAGAGTGCATAGGCATACTGTTTATGGCTTCTTCAAAATCCAGTGGGGATAGGGTGACGTCTGATATATGATTTGATGTTGGTATCATATCCATGAAAAATTTATTTGGGTTATCAATCTTTAGTGTGTTTAGTGGCTTGCTGAAAACAGTCGTACTGCTTCCTCAGAATTTCACTAATTTTTTTGTTGTTATCTGTGAAAGTTCAATCTCCCTTTTGCAGGGGCCCAATAGTAGATATGTTTTTTTTATCTTGATTTTGCATTGGAGAAAAAATATTAGGATTTCTCTCTATTTCACTGATGGCCTTTTGCTCTCTTTGCCTCTCCTGTGTTTTTTATGATACTTGTAGCTTTAGTTCAATTGTTTCTATTTTTTACCTAACCTTCTTCGCCGTTCTTGAGAGAGGGTGCGACTCGAGTTGTTATGCGATTCTTTTTCTTCGCCTATAGAGGGAATGACGTTCCTGTTCTAATCTGCATCTCTTCCTCTTTTTTTTCTTAGGGGTATGCAGTTTGAGCATATTTCTAGTGCTACTGAACTTATTTTTTTCCAGGCACTGGTTCAGGTTTGCATTTTCTAGCAGTTCTTCTCCACTTATTTCTGTGAAGTCTTGGTTTATTTACTCCTAGTTTAATGAAGTTGAATTTGCTGAAATCTCCTCCACTGGGAATCGGGACTGTTTTTTGAAGGAATATTCCCAATGCTTGTCAGAACTTCAATTAAGTTGTGATCTGAGTAACAGGTATTTTTAATCATTATGATCCTGATGAATTCATCATTATTAGCAAAAATGAGGTCCAGCATGTTCTCCTTCCTAGTTGGTTCTACTATTTGCTGATTTAAGGCAAACCTGTCGCACATTCGTAACAAGTCATTTGCATGTGACTGTTCATTTAGGCTACATCCCGGAATTCTTTCTGATATAACTGTATTAACTAGGGTCTTCCATTTCAGGTGCCGTAGGTTAAAAACCCCAAGCAGGATGATGTTTGAGGCTGGATTTGTGAAGTTTTCTAAGCAGTGTTCTATTTTCATTAGTTGGTCTTTAAACTACTGATGATTTGCCTCCGGTGACTTATATACAAAAACAATAACTACATGTAAGATCTCTATTTTGATTATCAACGCTTACACCATATCGTTTGTGGTGTTTAGCAGCTCAGTGCAGATGAGAGTATCTTTGATATACAGGCTGACCCCACCCCGTAGCCTGTGTTTCCTGTCACATCTGAAAAGATTGTACTTTGAGATCCATATTTCACCATCATGGTAGTCCATGGTGTGAGTTTCCGTTAGAGCTGCAAACACTGCATTTGCTTCATGTAGGAGGCCATCTATGAAATGCACTTTGTTAAATTTGCATGTTTTTATATCCTGAATGTTGGGAAATAAAAATGATGTTATGTTATGTTTGTGGAAGTGCTGGATGCTTTATTTGGTGTTAATATCTGAGGCTCTGGTAAGGAGGCCACTGTGTTTGTGTCCTCTCTAGCATTTAACCGAGTTGGTGGTAGAGTCTGGACATTTTTAGCCATTCTTCTCCTCTTTCTCTTGCTAAAAAATCATCCTGGTAAATAGTGTTGCGGCTGCTTTCATCATGGCATTTTTATTTTTTTTGCAGGGATATTCCTGCGCGGGCTCTAAGCCTCTGGCTGGCCCAGTAAGTGTGTCTTGTTTCTGTTTTACTTGGACGGAGTATGAGTATTTATGACTCGTATGGTCGCTTCAGTAAGATTTTGCCATATGTGTTTAACAACTTGTGCTCTGTTGAATCTAATTTGAAATCTTGATGGGTTTGTAACTGTGCACTGTGTTAGATAATGTTCTAGTGGTCTGTCGGACATTTCTCCACAGTGCTGACATTTCCTCTCATCTTCCAGAACTTACAAGCCTATTTCCCATGCAGTTGGGTATCCAAGCCTGATGCGATGTAAGTGTATGTCTGTGTTCTACTGCTCCCTTTCATCAAACTAAGTGGTTCGTAGTTGGTTGAATTCTTGTACCAACTCGCAGATCCTGATGTTGCAACTGCTGTGTTGTGGTCACTGTACATCTTTTGCATTGCTCTGTTTCTAATTACTTTCTTAATCTGTGATAGACTGTGGTATGTAAATGTCTCCATTTCTTCTCTTAGTTGCAAGTTTTGCAGCTTCGTCTGCAATGTCATTTCCTATTATTCCTACATGACTTGGCACCCAGTTGATAAGTACCCGTCGACCTTGTCGTTTGAGTGTTTGCATTAATGATATGACATTTGTGATCAGATGGATGTTGTCACATATGTGCTCTTGTTGCAAGGTTTCAATGGCGGTTCTCGAATCTGTATGTATGATAACATGTTGTCGATGTTCAGCAAGAGTATGTTCCAAAGCCTTTTGAATGGCTAGCATCTCTGTTTGTAAAGTCGAACACCCATTTGAGAGTCTCCAACTATTTACAGAGTTTCCTGCTTTAACTGCAGCTCCGGTTTCTTGTCCCTGCTGGTCTACTGATCCATCTGTGAAGTAAATGAAGCTGTCGGATGCCAAGTTTGCTTCTATATGCATCTGTGCAATGTTACGTAGTAGATGAGGATTTGTCTGGTTCTTTTTTCCTTCAAGAACCATAATCTTAAAGTCTGCTGGCGGAGATTCCCAAGGGGCTTGCATAACAAAGTCTGCATGTATTTCGTCGACACCCTTCTCAGTGATTGTGTTTGTTATATCGAATGTGTTGATAGTGTTTATTGCACAATAGGTCCACCTGTTGCTATTGGAAGCCCTTCTGCTCAGAGTTAGTGCTCCAGTGATTATATCTTTAAGTGAACTGATTCTAGGTCTAGTCAAAATCTTGGTCAAGTTTGTTGGTATTATTTGCCTGGTATCTTTCATATGAAAAGCTGGACATTCTGTATTGAAAAATTTATTCATATTTAAGGAGTTCTTGCACAGTTCTGGGTGAAAGAAATCACCGCTTACGGTACATTTACCTGTACTCAGAAGGTTCCTGCACTTTCTGGGATGATCATATTTACATCGTCCATTTGTTCTCCCCGATATCACATGTTTACAGATACCCCCACTTATAATATCGGCAGATTTTGTCCTTGTTTTGTTTGATTCAAAAACCCTGGCACGAATATCGCGCCTGGTTTAGGTGTCAATACCGTGCCCGACTCCAACATCGCGTCTGGCACCAACATCACATTCAGCTCCGGGGTCAACAGTGCATTTAGCTCCGGCATGAACATTACATTCGGCCCCGGTGCCAACATCGCATCCAGCTCCGACGCCAACATCGCATCCGGCACCAACGCCAACGTTGCACCTGGCTCTGGCGCCAATCCGGATCCAGGCGCGCTGAGATGTAGCTCCAAATCTGGTTCTGCCTGGGTGTCCTTGACAATTTGTTTGAAAACATTGGAGATTTTCGTGCAGGCAATTAGAAGTGATTCTCTGTGCTCTGCTGGTGTTTTATCGAGAATTGCGATCATCCTCAAGACGGTAATATTATCCTTTTTGCAGAACCAGTACACCGAGTGGTCTCTGGGGCCAATTCTCCTGGCATTATTTGAAATATTGGCATATTTACTGTGTATGGCTGCTGAACATAGTTGGTACTGGAAGCTCTGGTGATAATCTACTTCCTTGTAGCATTCTGTGCACATCTTTACTGAAGGCATTCTGACCATAATGTTTCTGGTCAGTGGTGGTAATAAGGCAGTGAACTGGTGGTTGTTGACCAGTGGTAAAGGAAGGGAGGGGGGAGGGAGCGACCTTTCACAGCTCACCGAGTGTATGTGTACACAGGTCAAGCCTCGTGGCCGATGTACACAAGAGACTGGTGTGTGTGTTTTTCTACGTGGCAATTTTCCTACACTTTCAGGCCTTTATGTCTGTTGTGTTACCGTTCACTATTCACCTGATCACTGTTCACTATAGTCTAAGTATACCGAGGTAAATATATGTAGACTTGGGCCTTGTGTTGGCACTAAGCTCCCACGTGGGCTGGTGAGAGGTGGTTATTCTCTATTAAACACAAAGTTCTTATGACATCACTGTATTTTTTCTTTCCTAAATGTGGTTTTACATTTTGTGATAACTGTGATCCGTGCTCTATCACTGTAATCCTAATACGATCGTTTATATTGCAGTTTATTCACGGAGCTCGCAAACCCACGCACAGACAACTGGACAACTACAGTTGTCTTCAAGTTTCTCCACAACTCCAGGCTACTTCAAGTTTCTCCACTGTTGTTGTGATAGACTTGTGAGTGCACGTGCGGCATAATGATCACTAATCTGACTGTCTGTATATTGTATGTGTGAAGGACTTGTAGATTGGCTCCTCCAGAGAAGGAGGTTAATTAGTGACCTGAGGATTGCCGGCTGCAGTTCTCTCTCTCAAGCAAGTGATGTCAGCATTAAAATTTGTGTGCGTGTCCAGGATGTTAGATACTGTCACCCAAGTGTCAACCATTCAATTGCTTGACCCTGTACTTTGAGTTGTTTGCTGGGCTTCACTATTTTTATGGGCATGGCTTTCGTTTTCGTGGGGATGAGTTTGATACTAATCTGCTTTGCCTCTTCACTGATGCAGTGTAAGCATTTCAGCCCGCCCTCCAAACAAAGGCCCAAAAGTGATTCAATGCAGCCGCCAAATCCCTGTTTATGAATGAAAACGGTTTACACATAGATTAGATTAGACTTTTTATTCAGGTAAAGGTACATACATTGAGTTACATACATAATGTTGGATTTAAAGATAGAGATAGTACATACAATTCATAAAACGACTAGCACGCATAGCATTTCGGGCAAGGTGAGGGGGGGGTGGAAACACTTAGACTAAAACTTAATAGTAATTAAGCTTAAAGTATAAATTGTGTTGAAAAAAATAAAAAAATAAAAAATGGGGGGAACAAGGCACAGAATAGCATTTATACAAGTTGGTCAACAAATAGCATTGATTACAATAGTAAGACATGGGTTGACATTTGTAGTGAAATATGTGACTACGACCTTGTGTGCCACCGAGGAGAATCTCGGGGATTGAACTCGGTCATAGTCAAAAGTGCGTGGGAGGTCTTGGGTTGGGGTGAGTAACGTTGTGGGTCCTAGAGGGTGAAAGGGGCTTGGGGGATTGGGGCAGGTAAGGTTGTGGGAACGTTGTGGGTCCCAGAGGGTGAGGACGTTCTGGGTCACGTAGGTAAAATTTAAGAGATGCTGTGGGTCATGTAGGTAAAATGTATACGAGTAAGAGGTGATAAGTAATGGGAGAGGTATACATCAACAAGTTGATAGTGTGAGAGAGGGAGGGAGGGATGCTCCCACATGGTGTGGGATGGGCAGCTGCATGTGGGACATTGTGGGTCATGTAGGGTAAGTATAGGAACAGGTGGTTGTGAACAGGTGTGCAATAGTAGTAGAAGAATATGTATGAGTATGTGCCGTAGAGTTAATTGCGTGTAGATATATATATATAGTTAAATAACAGTTTGTAGGAAGGATATGTTGAGGGGGCTTAGAGGGGGGCCCCCCCTACCCGTGACTGGGTAGGAGAACGAGCTTTAAAGATGGGTGGTTAGGGGGTAGGGCACGTGAAGGAGGAGAGGGGAAGGGAGGGGAGCCGGCGGTAGCTTTGACTGATATCCGGGTCTCTCATTCTGGTGTCTGTTTTATGTAGTGTATATATTTTACCAATTCTCTGCCTCTGGTGTGGGTCTCCGCGGGTGATTAGTTTTCATGACAGGCTCGAGAGGTGTTCAGCATCTCCCTTCCCCTACCCTGCTTCCAGAGCGCTAAGGATATGCGGCTCATACCTACCACATAGGTCTGAGGAGTGACACCACATGACCACACGAGGTCACCTCTTCGAAGGTTGAGGCATAACTGTTGTGAACATGCTGTTATTCTTAAGAGGGTGGGTGGACCTCCCCCCTTCTCTCTCCCTCCCATCCCCTAGCTTGCTTCCAAAGGGGCAAGGAGCTGCCTCATAGGCCAGAGGCGTCACCACATAGCAACATTCCCGCATGTCCACATGGATGTGTGTGGGAGCGAGCATTTTTGCGGGTCACCTCTCTGAAGGTTGCGACGTTGTACTGAATGATATAATGATAATGTAGCAATACGCTACAGCATAGCTCACACCACCACATAGGAGCAGCAACACATAGCCATGTGGTTTGCACCACCACTACCACCACCACATGCTAGCAGAGCACTCAGGACCGGCCACATACCGCAATGTAGGAGTACTGTACTGGTGTGTGGTCTTTGATGCCCCCGCATTTGAGTGGGCTGTGTTCGCGTTAAGGTGGTGTCATATGTCGCACCCTCCCCTCACATGCAGGTGACAGTTATCAATTCCTCACTTCACACTTCCCCAGTCCTCCATAAATGAGGCAAAAAAAAAAAAATAGTATTCACATTATATATATAGCTGTATTCATATGGGGCACATATCAGCCTGTGGTCTTGTATGCCTTTCAGCAGTCAATAAGTAGTTACAGGCGTAAATCCCTTATATATATAATTTGGCCGGGGAGGGAGCCTTCGGGGGCGGCTCACCTCTTGGGAGTTTGACACAACTGGACTAAATGACTCGTTACCACACACCATACCCAGCAGGTCCCCCTCCCGCCTTCCTCCCTACACCTAACATTCAAGTCTGTTTAATTTCCCCTTCCGAGGTTGAGAAGGGGCTTACACGCGTCTATATTCATAACAAATAATGTCTATAGCCTGAGGTATAGATCTTTTAATTTCGCTTGGACTCTGAGTAACGAGCCTCATCGCATACCAGTCTTCAATTTTCTTCTATCTAATCAAATTACTGCCTGCATTTAAATATAGCATTTAGCATCAGTCAGTAGAGCAGTCACTCAGGTAAAAGCCAGTAGGCATTTTTACTGTGTGATGATAATCTCTTTCAAGAGAGATTTGCCCTGCTCTTTCCTATCATCATGTTACTTCAATACATCTACAACATCTAGATACTACAGTCAAGAGTAGTACATATTTAGTAGAAAACGTTTCTACAGAGGGTATACGTACCCTACACTCGCTCTCCACCTCCCCCCTCCTAGTCGGTCACCAAACTACCACTTCCAGCCCGCACGCTTCCCATTGGTGAATCGGCGACTCCACTCGACTTCAGCGCCATCTGCATAGCCGATGACTAAGCGTGCACAAGCATTTGGATTTAGAATATTCTGTGCTCTCAAGGCTGATACATCTATCTAATATACGCTCTGTGTAATAGTGGAGGTATTCAGCCAGCAAATATTCTCAGCACCTTTTAATTCATTTTTTGTATTGTTCATTTGTAGAGTAACGTAACCATTGTTTTATTTTATACTATATTTTGACTTTGTAATTTTGTTTAACTCGCACTGTACATAGCCAAGGGATTATCTTTGTTCATATTTCAAGTCAATTAAAATTTCATTGTTCATACGATTTGCTTTGCATGTTTTTCCCTTTTACTTGACCACAGGCGGCAACAGCCACGCAGTCAACTTTTTTTCCGTAAATGTGATTGGCATTGGCACCAGCCATTAGGAGGACTGCCGTACACCTACATTTTTTTTCCATCACAACTGAATGTGGGAAACACAATTTCTGGAGTCGGCAGCACTGGGAGACTTGCAGTAATGTTTCCACTACAGAATGAGTATATGTAATTTTTAGATCAAACCCTGGAAGCTTCGCCATTACACACATCTGGACTGGAGGTTTGAGGTGTACTGAGATGGGGGGAGGTATGGGGGATGATTATACCCTCACCCCAACCCCAACTCCCTCCCCCTTCCCTTCACTTCTATCCGGGACTGATGACTAAGATGCTATGGGATAGAGGGTGCACGCATTTGTAACTTTGTAGAATAAGGAAAGGTTTGCAACCTCATTCTGTTTATACACGCATTTCTCAGTACACAGAACAACAATAAGTAGTTAAAGGCGTAAAGTCTATATATAAATTTTTATTCTTTAATAAACACTTAAGAGTATCGTCCGTCGTAAGCTAGTCGCCGCGTCGTCCTCATCGTATACCAGTCTTCAATTTCTTATAACAAATCAAATCAAGTAAATAGATTCACTCAGTAAACACAGTCAAAGTCAGTAAGTAAGCGTTTACTGAATGAGGGAAACATTTTTTGCATCTTAAAAGGTATCTACCAGTCTTCAATTTTTTTTCTTTCACTCAGAGAACTAAGTGAGATCAGAGGTAGAGAGCATGGATGTGGGGTGTGTGTGTAGAACGTGGCACTCTGCATGCGGGCAGAGTATCGAATGTGGGACGAGTGTGTGGAATCTGGATTCGGCCGGAGTCTGGTTGTTTGCTGTGTCGAAGTTGAAGCATCTTGCGAGGGTAGGACCTGGATAAGTCCAGTGTTACATTGCTGTTGGTGAATCTAATAATAAATAAATGTTTATTCAGGTAAGGTACATACATACAAGAGGTTTTACAAAAATTTATTGATTTATAGATAGAGCTAGTACTTACAATGCCTAAAGCCACTATTACGCAAAGCGTTTCGGGCAGGAAAAACATTAGACTAAAACTTAATACTAATTGAGGTTAAAGTATAAAATGTGTTGAGAACAATTAAAAATAAAAATAAAAATAAAAAAAAGGGGGAACATGGTAGAAAAGGCAGCACAAATACAATTAGGTCGACAAACATCGTTGTTTAAAAAAAACAGACATGGGTTGACAATGTAGGGGTAAGGTAGGTTACAGGGAATTTATTAGGTAGTGCTTAGTGTTTATCTTAAACTGGTTGAGAGATGTACTTTGACATGATTGGGAAGGTCATTCCACATTCTGGGTCCCTTGATTTGTAGAGCATTTGTAGTTTGATTAAGTCGTACTCTTGGAATATCAAAACTGTGTTTGTTTCTGGTGTGGTGCTCATGGGTTCTGTTGCAACCTTCAATGAAGCTTTTGAGGTAAGGATTGGCATTACAGTTCAGCGTTTTATATATGTATAACACACATAAGAGAATGTGCAGTGACTTAATATCTAACATATTCAGAGATTTGAGTAGGGGTACCGAGGGATGTCTGGGGCCAGAGTTGGATATTGTCCTAATAGCAGCTTTGTGTTGAGTACTTAAAGGACGTAAATGATTTTGGGTAGTAGAACCCCAAGCACAAATACCATAGTTGAGGTATGGATAGATGAGGGAGTAATAAAGCGTGACCAGGGCAGGGTGAGGTACATAATATCTGATCTTAGAAAGAATGCCAGCAGTTTTTGAAACTTTTTTTTGATATATTTAGAATGTGTCCCTGGAAATTTAGCTTGTTGTCAATGAGAACGCCAAGGAATTTGCCATCTATTTTGTTACGAATTTGGGTATTGTTTATCCTGAGATTTATTTGATTAGAAGATTTATTGCCAAACAGAATATAGAAAGTTTTGTCAATGTTAAGGGTGAGTTTGTTGGCAGTTAGCCAAAGATGGACTTTATTTAGATCAGTATTCACTGTGGCATTTAGAGCAAGGGGGTCAGGATTGGAGTAAATGAAGGTTGTGTAGTCAGAAAATAGGTTTGAGGTGTTGGGAGGCATTTGGAAGGTCATTAATGTAGATGAGAAAGAGGAGAGGGTCATGTATTCTGCCCTGAGGAACACCGATGTTGATGGGTAGGGTGGGAGAAATTGAATTATTCACAAAAACATACTGGAGCCTGTCAATAAGGCAAG
This sequence comes from Procambarus clarkii, assembly GCF_040958095.1. NCBI lineage: Eukaryota > Metazoa > Arthropoda > Malacostraca > Decapoda > Cambaridae > Procambarus > Procambarus clarkii. Next base: position 33,780,326 of record NC_091190.1, on the reverse strand, counting down.
ATTTGAGGTATTGCAGGGAGTGTCCTCTGACTCCATAATGATGTAATTTAAGTAGAAGGTTTTGTTGGTTGACAGTGTCAAAAGCCTTACGCAGGTCCACAAATAACCCAAAAGGGAACTCATTTTTACCAAGAGCTGCATGAATCAAGTTAATCATACAAATAAGTGCATCGTTAGTGCTTTTTTTGGGTCTGAAGCCATACTGACAAGAGCTAAGTATATTGTGTTTGGCTAGATAAGATTAAAGCTTCGTGTAGATTTTAGTTTTTCGAATATTTTTGACAAGTTAGGCAGGATTGATATAGGTCTGTAATTGTTAACATCTGTGAGATCACCACATTTGTGGACAGGGGTTACTCTTGCTTTTTTTTTAGAATATCTGGAAAGGTTTGGAGTTCAAGTGACTTGTTGAAGAGCAATGCAATAGCAGGGGCTAAAGATCTGGAGGCTTTTTTTAAATTAAAGTTGGTATCTCCTCAAAGGCACCAGACTTGGTTTTAAGGGAAAGGATTATCTCATTAACAACAGTGGAATTTCTAGGCTTTAGGTACAGAGACTGTGGATAGTTACCTGTAAGATAGTCCTTAACATCAGTACTGGAAGATGGAATGTCATTTGCAAGGGATGACCGAATGGAAGAGAAGAACCTATTGAACTCAATAGCAGAATCAGAGGCTGAAAGCTGACCATCGTTATAGGACAAGAGTGTTGGTTTGGTTTTTAAAATCTTCTTTGATCCCAATATTTGTGAAATTGTGCTCCAAGTTTTTTTAATGTTGCTCTTTATTTGGGTAAATTTATCTTCGTAGTATTTAGTTTTGGCTCGTCTAATTATTTTAGATAGCAATAACGAGTAATTCTTTGAGAATTCTTTGGAGACGGTTCCTAACCTATGCTTCTTCTCAAGGTCATGTTTTTTATTAATGGATTTAAGTATTCCCTTTGTAGGCCAAGGATTGTTTAGCCTTTTGGTTGTGACTTGTTTCGTTAGCATAGGACAGTGGGTGTTATATAGGCTGAGAGTTTTTTGAAGAAAAGATTGCACTGCTAGGTTGATGTCCCCTATGTTGCCTAACTCAGACTCCCAGTTGACATTAGCAGCAGCAGTTATAAAATTGTCTATAGCAGTTTCATTGTGCAGCCTAAAGCTTAACTCCCTTGTCTCTAGAGGTGGTTTGTTAATGTTAGATAAGAGAAATGTGGGGTAATGGTCTGTAGTGCTATCGGTGATTATACCTGAAGTAAGCAGAGAGGTTATGTTGGTCCAGATGTGATCTAGAGTCGTGGCAGTACTATCAGTGATTCTAATAGGTCTAGTGATAAAGGGTATGAGGAAGCAGGAATTCATACAGTTGAAGCTAACAGCAGTAGGGTGTTCAGGCTCGCAGAGATCAACATTAAAGTCCCCTGCGATAATTAGATGGTTTTTGTTCAGTCTGTTATCTAGTATTAGATTTCTAAGGTTTGAGTTGAATTCGGACACATCAATGTTAGAAATTCTATAGACTGCACCTACAGACAGGACAGACTCAGCACCCTTGACTCTGAAACTGGCGAAGATATACTCCCCACAGCAGTCTCTAGTGCTAATTATTTTTAAGCATGTTAGTTCTTGGTGCTAGTAAAGAGCAGTACCACCACCTCTCTGAATTTGACGACAGTTGTGAATTGCTGAGTAGTTTGGCATGTTAAAGAGTTGAGTAGTATCCTCTTTTAACCACGTTTCAGTAAGTATAATAAAAGAGAATTTGTTGTCAATAGTATCAATCAAGGCACTAACATCATCGAAGTGTTTACCTAGGGATGTAACGTTCAAGTCGATTACAGAGATATTGTGATTATATGTTAAAACATTGTTTATATCATGTGCTGTAAAATATCTGCAATTTTGATCATTAAAGTGATGATTGTCATAGATAGTGGATAAGAGATTTAGTTCTGGGTCTATACTTGTCTGCATAAAAAGGCTTGTTGTAGGAAAACAAGGCAAGAATGGCAATTACAAAATAGAATTTTGATATAAAAGGGGAAAAAAACAAGACTATACAAAACACAAAATGAACAAAAAAGAAAAATGAGGTAGATTGTTTACAAGTACTCTCAGGTACACTGTAAGTAATAATTTGCATTTTGAGACACAGGCAAAGCCAGGGGTACAATGGAGTAAGGCAGTATGGCGAGGCTAGGCAACCTAGGTAATAAATGAAATCAAAGAAAAAAAATGAATAATAAACATAGACAAATTTAAGCTAATGATTATTTACTATAAATAGTTTAGTTATGATCGTGTAATTAATAAGACCTAAAGAAATATTAATGCACTCAATTAATTAAGTCCAATACATGACTAGTAAAAAGTAAATTAAAAATTAATTTAGAAAGTGAAACAAAGAGAGTTAGGATACCCAGCCCGCACAAGGTGACAAGGGGGTTAATTATGTTGACTCATTGAGAATGATAGGAAGGTGAGACAAACTACATTGGGAGAGGAAAGTGTTGAGATTTTCCTCATTAGCAATTGTAAACATTTTACCTACTGAAGTCTTTCTCACTTTAATCAAGCCATCTCTAACGAAGCACTGATGAATCGCATCTGGGTTTTGATGACGGATTTGACGCAGGCGGTAGAGGAGTTGCTGTCTTTTTCTAGTCAAGCACTCGTTGATGTAAATTCCCTGTCGTTGGAATGCAGCTGTCCGGACAAGATGCGATTTCATGGACTGGGAAGCCAGCTTCAGGCGAATTTTCCGCTGGTTTTGTCCTGATGGATTCTTTTGCCTACTCTGTAGGCAGCAATAATGTCTGTTTTGTCTAGATTGACCTGTAATTTGTTTTTTAAGAGAGACTGAAATATTTCAATACACTTTTCACCTTCACTTTCCACAGGAATATCTTGGGACGACACAACTACAGAGTCAAGCAGCTTTTGCTGATCTTGTTCATCCTAGGAGATGGAATGTTGGGCGGATAATGTACTGAAACATGCAGTTATTTTGCTGAGAGCTTCCTCTTGTTTTTTTATGGCTTCATCAGTTTTCAGACGAATGTTTTCCTCACGGAGATTATTCAAGTCATGCTGGAGTTGATCTTGGCTAGCCTTAAAGTTTCTAATCTCTCTCTAATCTTTCTAATCTCTCTCAAGCGTTTGTACTGAACAACTGTTGGAGTTAGACTGATGATGATTTGCTATCGACTGCCTATATTACCGGTTCACATCTCGCCTGACCATCCTCTAGCTGGTTCGGGAAGAGGTATTAACTGTACATTTGGGAAAAGATATTGTAATTAGTGGACAAGTAGAATTAACAGACCCATCTCATTATCTGCATACAAGCTAATGAGAATTTGGAGCCAGTACATTATTGACATAATATACTGTACTTGCTACAATTCTATTATATCGTCATTTATGAACTTATCTTTATTTCATGATTTTGACTTTAGGCTTTGAATGTTTGCAAATAATATTGATTTTCCATATTGTGTCACTTCAGGTGGGTTTTGAGAATTCTCCCTCTCCATCACGATCCAAGGTGTGTTGTTATGGAATTGAGTCGTCCAACTTTGGAAGTAAAGGGAATTTTATTCAGGAAAGTACATAAATAGTTGTTTTACAAACATAATGTTGGATTTATAGATAGAGCTAGTACATACAATACCTAAAGCCACTAGTACGCATAGCGTTTCAGGCAAGGTAAGGTGGGGGAAAAAACTTAGACTAAAGCTTAATAGTAATTGAGGCTAAAGTATAAATTCCATTGAAAAAAAAAGAAAATAAAAGAAGGGGGGGGGGAACAAGGTAGAAAATAGCCAATACACAAGTTGGTCAACAAACAGCATTGTTTAAAAATAGTAAGACATGGGTTGACATTTAGGGGTAAGGTAGGTTACATGGAGTTTATTAGGTAGTACGTGTACTTAGTTTTCATCTTAAACTAGTTGAGTAAGTAATTATCAAAAATAGACACTAAACGGGAAGGCTATGTAGCACCATCAAATGTGTGGAATAATCATAGGGCGCTAAATATCACTAAGGATGCCAATATGAAAACACAAATGCATAAGGCGAATGATATCAAAAGTATCCGATTCACCAAGTATTCTATCGAGGGACAAGTGACGAGGGACAGTTGGAAAGCAAGACACACGCTCGTCCTGGAAGTCAGGACATTCAACAAAGATATGCACTTATGTAAAAGGGACAATGCAGTTTGGACAATAAGGAGCATGGCGGTGCTCCATTAAATGTCCATGAGTTCATGCTCCATTAAATGTCCATGAGTTCATGCTCCATTAAATGTCCATGTATAGCCAATACACAACCTGTCCAGAGCCATTTCCCACCGCTAGTTACAGTGGTAGGGGGGAAGGCCACAGACAAACACAACTCTTAAGAGTACGCAGTTTATTACCAGTAACAGAAGACCAACAACCTTGCCAATGGGCAAGGATGGAGGAATGAATAACTGGGTAAAAGTCGGAATAAGGAATACCTTTACGGGAGATGGGACAAGTGCGGATTACTTCCTTAGCGGCAGCTTCCGCACACACATTAAAGAGACACCAATAAGGGTGGAAACCCAGCAAAACTCTACTGTCTTAAATCTACTGGAGATAAGAAACAGCCAATGTTGAATCTTGACTACCACCGGATGGACTGCATTAAAGGACTCCAGAGCCATGAGGGCACTGCAAGAGTCAACTACAACCACAAAGGAGGATTGACAGCAAGATAGCAGTAGACGAAGAGCATAAAGTTCTGCCGTGAAGATACTAGTCTCCGGAGGCAGGCGACACAGATAGGTGCGGTCAAGAAAAACAAATAAGTAGCCTGCACCGTCTGCAAACTTGGAGCCATTGGGGAAGATGAAAATGGAGCGAGAGTGTGAAGAAAAGAGTTAAAGAAAAAGACGTTTCAGAACAGTAGAAGGGGTAAAAGCTTTAATGACGTGGGTCAGGGATTTACAAAATTTAGGAAGGGTGACCCTCCACGGGGGCGAGGACGGAACAATACGAAGAAAAATATTGATAATATTAACCGAAAGAGAATTTTATAGGCGAGACAGCCAGATAGAAAGAGGGAGGTGGTGAAGGGGAACCAGGAACTACAGGAGAGGTAAAAATCAATTGAAATTGAAATTGAAATAAGTTTATTGAGGTAAAATACACACAAAGGGATGAGGTAGCTCAAGCTATTCTCACCCCGTTCAGTACATACATAGACACACATCACAAACAATAAACCTGTTACCAAACATTCTGAGAGATAAACATGTACATTTCCTCCTTCACAAGTGGTATGGTATCAGACGTACACAAACACTTTTATGACCTAGTTATACGGATAATTCAACAAAATATTACAGTCTTGGTGCAAAATTCTTATATCTCTCAAGAATATCATCAACCTTTCCTTTGTGACACATCCAGGCTATTTGCTCAGGAACAGTCCTTATCTCAGTGTTTCTATATACATTAATCAACGGACAATCAAGAACATAATGGGCAAGGGTGTGAGACCTTAACATACCACATAGTTTACACTTCGTGTCATTATCATGAACGCCTATCCCATATTCCCAGTAATATTTGTACCCAAGCCTGAAAAAATCAAAGAACGACATAGTCGAGAGTGAGGGTGTTGTAAGAACCCTGCAAAGTAGAGAAGGCAGTAGCGATCAAGGTGGTCCTGTAGAGACAGGAAACCAATTTCAACATACAATCAGAGGATAGGAGCCTAACAAAAGACACCAGAGCTGAGGCACAACCCAGTATATTGCAAAGCATCAAAACAGCGAAGAGTAGAAGGAGAAGTAGATGAGTAAGCAGGGCAACCATAATCGAGTTTAGACAGTACGAGAGAGGAGTGCAAAGAGAGGAGGGTGCCCCTATCCGCTCCCAAAAAAGTATGTTACAAAACCTTAAGTAGGTTAAGGGCCTTAGAGAATTCAACATGTAGGTAGGAGATATGGGTTGACCAAGACAAAAGCTTTAATGTGGCAAAGATTAACCATAAAAGCTTAGCGGAATTTTTGAACACAAGGGGATGACCAATAAAGCGACAAAGAGGGACGAAGAACGACTTGCTTCCGAGTAAAAGTTGTAGTTCAAGTCTTATTTGCAGAGAACTTGAAGCCATGATTGGTGGCCCAAGAAGACACGGCATCAATCGCAAGTTGAAGCCGCCATTGAAGGAGAGACGAATCATCATTTCGACAGCAAAGGGTAAGATCATCGACATAGAGAGCAGAGAAAATGCCAAAAAGAAGGGAGAAAATATGACCATTGAGGGCAACCAGAAAAAAAGAGTGGTGCTCAGAACACTACTTTGGGGCACACCTTCGTATTGCCGAAAAAGAGGCAGAGAGAGTGGCACCAAGCCTCACTCTCAAGGAATAACGAGAGAGGAAGCTTTGGAGGAAGAGAGGGAGATTTCCACGATGGCCAAAAGAACGAAGTTGGGGCAGAATATGGGATCTCCAGGTGGCGTCGTAAGCTTTTTACAGGTCTGAAATTACAGCAACAACAGAGGTATGCGCAGCAAAAGCAGTGCGAATATAGACCTCCAAGTTCACCAGGACATCAGTCGTGCTGCGGCACTTGCAAAAACCAAACTGTGATTGAGAGAGGTGGTGATAGTGTTCCAAGAACCACATCAGATAAACATTGACCATACGTTCAAAGAGTTTGCAGACACAACTCGTGAGGGCAATAGGGTGGAAGTCCTTAGGAGATGTCCAGAGATACCCCGGTTTCCGAATAAGGAGTACAATGGCATCGCGCCAGTCTTCATGGACTGACAACGACTCCCAGACCTGGTTATACAAATTCAGTAAATACTGAGATGTGCATGGAAGGAGATGGCGAAGTATCTCATAATGTATTCTGAGCCCACTGCCATTGAATCGCAGAGAGCCAGGGCAGACTGAAGTTCAAAGAGAGAGAAGGGATCATATAGGAAAGTCGGAGAGGAGTGGGAAAATCTAAGGGATGAGATTCAAAAACGGGCTTACGAAGGAAGGACGGATTGAGGAAGATGAGAACCGGAGTTATAAGTGGAAAAATGGAAACCCAGTTTTGTTACGACTGTCACTGGGTCGCCACAAGAGTACCATGGAGTGAAGGATTGGCGAGACATCTGGAACAAACTTACCCGCTATCTTGCAGATTTTCTCCCAGATCTGTAGTAGAGGAGTATCGGACGTAATAGTGGAGACATAAGACTTCTAACTCTCACGTTTAGCTGAACAGCTGGTCTTTCGGACCATCACACTTGCCTTCCAAAACAAAATAAAAGAATTGGCTGTCTGCTGGCATTTCTTCCAGGCTGCACGCTTACAGCGGACAGCCCGAGCACAGTCCGCATTCCATCAGTGAATGAACTTCCGGGTGCCCTGGGAGTCAGAGCAAGGAATAGAGCTGAGGGCAGCGTCGAAGACGGTGTCATGAAAAAGAAGAAGGGCACGAGGGAGAGGCAGAGTAGAGAGGTCAGAGAGAGTAGCACGGAGGGTGTATAAATTCCAGTCAGCCTTGGCAAACTGCCACCTAGGAAAGGAGAGGGGGTTATCTTGAGATGATTTCGGGGCTTAGCGTCCCCGCGGCCCGGTCCTCGACCAGGCCTCCTTTTTGTTACACACCCCAGGAAGCAGCCTGCAGCAGCTGTCTAATGCCCAGGTACCTATTTACTGCTAGGTAACAATGGCAGCAGGGTGAAAGAAACTCTGCCCATTTGTTTCCGCCTCAACCGGGGATAGACTACGATAGACTCAAGACTACGAATCCAATGCGCCTGTCCACTCAGCTCTCAGGGGAGGATGAAAAGAGAAAAGGTAACAAGGATAGGGAAATGGTCACTGTTATGGAGGTCATCAAGAAACCTGTCACGTGAAATCTAAGGAAAGAGACGACGAGCAGAGAGAAAGATCAAGACAGGAAAGGGTGCTAGTTCGAGTCCACGTGAGTGGGTTCACCAGAATTCAGAAGAGACATGAAAGAATAGAGGACGAACGGTTCCAGAAGGCGGCCTCTAGTGTTTGTCAGAACATCACCCCAGAGGGTATGTCGACAGTTGAAATCACTCAACAGGAGCACAGGTCTGGCAAGGAGTTCAGTAGGTGCTGAAGACCAGGAAGAGAAAGCAGGACATTTGGGAGATAAATGGAACAGACTGTATACCATTTACTCACAAAGACACAGGCTGCAAAGATAGGCGATTGAAAAAGTAGGGGGACGAAGGGAATGTCAGTAAAAATCAAGAAGAGCAGTAGAGTTATGGGCCCCAGCAAAAGCCTGGAGGGGGGGGGGGGAGGAGAAAAGGAATAACACGAAAGTGACCAGGACGAGCACCAAGCATCGGCTCCTTTTGACATATACAGTGGTGAAAACTGTGCAATCTGAAGTTGGAGTTCATTGAAGTTGACATAAATCCTAGAAAATTCCATTGAAGAATAGACATTGTCAAAAGGATAGAGGACAGCAACAGAGAACAATGAGAAACAGAGGTAAAGAAGAACACAGCATATTAAATGAGCTCAGGGTCAGTGAAATCAGGGTTAGGGGGCATAGGTCAACTTAGTAAGGATGGAGAAAAGGGAGCAGGAGAATAGACCAGAGGCGAGCGGACGAGGTCCGGAGGAGTGGAGGCAGAGACCAGAAAGTGCACCTTAGCAAGGGCAGCAATCGAAAGAGAATCAGAGTCTAAAGAAACTTCCATAGCTAGGACAGAGGGCCCGACCACCAAAATGGGAGGGGATGGAGCGATTAAGTCTGAGGTGGGGGGGGGAAAGAAAGCCATGCCTTCTTACGCGCCGGGAAGGAGAGAGGAGTGGAGCCAGGCTTACGTTTATGACTCGGGACAGGTGTTCCAGCAACAACATACTGGGCGACAGACTCAATTGTCTCAACAGATGAAGAAGAACGGTAGCAAACAACATGAAAGATTGCTGGAGGATGATGGACAACAGCCTGGACAGACAGGCAGTATGGAGAGCCAAGAGACTCGGGGAAGGGTTGGGAAGAAGGATCAGGGGAATATAGGAAAGAAGATATGGGAGACATGGCAGACTGGGAGGAAGGGATGAAACTTCAGATGGAGAACCAGGAGGGGGCCCCCTCGGGACAAAATGTAAAGGAAAGGGGAGGAGGTGGTGAGTGTGTCTGGGTCTAAGGCCTGGAAACGGGTGTGAGATTGAGTAAGGTGGGAATGATGAGGAAAAGGTAGAACGCAACACGTGATTATAAGATACATAAATGAAAGGGTTGAGATGGCAGACTTGACATCTCGCCTCAGGAAAAGACAAACGAGCCCAGTGTTTCAAGACGAGGACGGCTTCCTCAAGTTTGAAGTGAATACACACGCGAGAGAAGGTAGGTTGGGCTTCACCACAATTGAGGCAGCGAGCCTGGGGAGAAGAGCACTCTTAGAGTGCCCTTCATCCCAACACATGGGGCATAGACACAAACAGTACTGGTGCATTTGAAGGCACCAAGCCGAACTTCCAGCACTTATTACAAAGTCTATGAGAGGGACTGTATTCCTGAATGGAGCATCCAGGACCAGCAAGAATTACAGAAGATGGAAGGGTCCGACTATCAAGGTATTTTCACAACTCGAAAGGGTTGAGGGCAACGACCACGAGGGGGTCGAGTGAACGTGTCCACCTAGAAGACAGACTGGCCTTGGGCTTCGTGGATATGTTTAATACCCTCGTTGCAGTCTTTTAGGTCTCGAAAACCAATTGCAACATGGTGCGGGAGAACAGTGTCAACACTGGCATCTAACCGAGCGTTTTTGGAGGCCCAAAAAGGGGTCTCCCCAATGCAGGACAATGCGGCTAAGTGGGAAGCTACATCCTGAGGAGCAGCGACAACATGTGTACCCAGACAGGCGGGCCTAAAAGTAACAGAGGCATCTACCAAATCAACAAGGTGTTTATGGAGAGAGAAATCGTCAGGTGGTGTAGAATCCAGATGGTTGAGATCAAAGTATTTAGCCCACATAGCAGGACCAAACAAGGCGTAGTACGTATTAGTATGGGAGGGGATCATGCGAGAGCGGCCGTGGTGGGGACGGCTTTGAGAACCCTCCAGAGAGGGGGGGGGGGGTAAAAGGTGCAGTAGTCACAATGAGAGACAGAGCCGTGCCAGGGGACAAGGTGGTCACCACTGGGGGCTTGTGGCTCGACCCTATCACAGAGGAGGGACGATAGCGGGGGGTGGGGTGGGGGGTAGTTGTCTGGTCTGGACCCAATGTAGCGGGGCAATAGAGCCCAGTCTTCCATCACAGTCCGATTTCAACCAGCAGTCTCCGTGGTGTAGTGGTAAGACACTCGCCTGGCGTTCCGCGAGCGCTGTCATGGGTTCGTATCCTGGCCGGGGAGGATTTACTGGGCGCAATTCCTTAACTGTAGCCTCTGTTTAACGCAACAGTAAAAATGTGTACTTGGATGAAAAAACGATTCTTCGCGGCAGGGGATTGTATTCCAGGGACCATAGGATTAAGGATTTGCCCGAAACGCTACGCGTACTAGTGGCTGTACAAGAATGTAACAACTCTTGTATATATCTCAAAAAAAAAAAAAAAAAAAAATTAGGGGCCTGGTCGCCCACCCCTTGAGCCTGGGCAAGAGAGGTCAAGTCAGTATCCATATATCATATGACAGACTTCACTCACTGTGGGCGAGTGATGGGAGCATTTGTGAGGTGCCTGCACCTCCCCCTCCCCCCAAGGGTAGAGGGCCAGACTTCACTCACGGTGGGTGTGTGTTGGAGGCACTTGTGAGGTGCCTGCCCCCCCCCCCCCCCCCCCGAGGGTAGATGGCAAGACTTCACTCACGGTGGGTACCTACTTGATAGGGTTCTGGGAGTTCTCCTACTCCCCAAGCCTGACTGACTTGTGAGAGTTTGGTCCGCTAGGTTGTCTCACTGCTCCAAACCACTAAGTTCCACTAGTTTGGTTCACTAGTCCACAAAGTGTGTGTTGGGGGCAGTTATGAGACGCCTGCACCCCCCGAGGGTAGAGACGGCCAGACCTCACTCACGGAGGGTGTGTGTTGAGAGCACTTGTGAGGCACCTGCACCCCCCGAGGGTAGAGACGGCCAGACCTCACTCACGGAGGGTGTGTGTTGAGAGCACTTGTGAGGCACCTGCACCCCCCGAGGGTAGAGACGGCCAGACCTCACTCACGGAGGGTGTGTGTTGAGAGCACTTGTGAGGCACCTGCGCCCCCGAGGGTAGAGACGGCCAGACCTCACTCACGGAGGGTGTGTGTTGAGAGCACTTGTGAGGCACCTGCGCCCCCCGAGGGTAGAGAAGGCCAGACCTCACTCACGGAGGATGTGTATTGGGAGCACTTGTGAGGCGCCTACACCACCCCCCCTCCCCCATGAGGGTAGAGACGTCCAGACCTCACTCATGGAGGGTGTGTGTTGGGAGCACATGTGAGGCACCTGCACCACCCGAGGTTAGAGACGGCCAGACTTCACTCATGGAGGGTGTGTGTTGGGAGCACTTGTGAGGCGCCTGAATCCCGAGGGTAGATATGGCCAGACTTCACTCATAGCGGGTGTAATGGGAGCACTTGTGAGATGCCTGCACCCCCGAGGGTAGAGACGGCCAGACTTCACTCACGGAGGGTGTGTGTTGGGAGCACTTGTGAGGCGCCTGCACCCCCCGAAAGTAGAGACTGCCTGACTTCACACACGGAGGAAGTGTGTTGGGGGTACTTGTGAAGCGCCTGCACCCCGAGGGTAGACACAGCCAGACTTCACTTACGGAGGGTATGTGTTGGGAGCACTTCAGAGGCACCTGTAGTAGCCATGCTGCGGCCCATCATCATAAAGAAAGGCCAAAGTCCATTAATTGCATCCGCCAAATCCCATTTTTTAATGAAATACTGTTTTACATACGACTCACAACTAATGACGTTCAAAAATCTTCTTGAACAACTGTTTCACTGATGACTTTTGTCGTCAGCAAAGCAGACAACAAAAAAGTGGCTGACAACTTTTGTTCAAACCAAAATGCTGTAAACTCTTCACCTTCATAAATCAAATACAAATATTTGCCAACAGAACCTAACCAATGCCTAAATATGCACAGTATGCTAATATATAAAAATATTAATTTCTATCTGAGAAAATTCCAATTTTAAATGAACAGCATATTTAAATTTATAAATGAATATTTGGGGTCGACCACTGGATGGAATGAACTTGGTCTGAGGTTGCATGCTGAAGGTCAGCTTCAGTGTTGATCTTGGGGTGTGGTCACTGGTGAAGACTGTGGCTGCTACTTCAGTCAAGGCTGGGTTCAGGGTGTTTATGCTGGAGATGATCCCATCGTTGGCGTGGTCAGCGATGCGTTGACCAATTTACCTGGCAAATACTGTACAGTCCTATCTGCCAGGTAGTGTTGTGGAGGTGAGAATGAGGATGGTGCAGGTGTAATGTTGGCTGCAGTGATTTTCATCAGTACTTCACCCTTACTGAAGGAGCGGTTCTCCCTGAAGTGAAATTTATCCTTGTACATCATGATGCAGGTGGTCCTGGACCATAGATGTGTCGGTACACAGCTTACTCCAACTGCTACCCGCTCAGCGGGATGTAGGTATGGAAGGAGTGGCTGTGGGAGCAGAGTCCTCTCACGTTGCTGGCTTGCATGAGTCCAACTGTCACTCCTGGCTGTGCACCTATTATTGTATTTGTTTTAAATATTCATATTTTTATTTGCTCACTTTGAGGCAATGAATTTCATAACTTTGAGGTAATTTTATAAGATGAACAAGGTCTGAAGTTTTGCATGGACAACATTAGCTCAAAGTTTTAGCAACTTTTTACAACTTCATACATTTATGTTTCTGTAACCTCAGATCGAACAGTGCCATAGCTTTAAAAACTTTCCAGGAACGTGGTAACTGTAAATTGGTTGCTGGGCTAAAACCCTACCTGACACAAGAGTAATTAGGACTTCATGTTGAGCAGGGCGAGCTCTATGCTGTTGCATTTAAACATCCCACTGGACAGGATGGTATTTCCAATACATCCAGTAATTCTAGGTTGATGTTCTGATAATTCTGTTACAAGAGAAGATGTGGACCATGGGGGTGTGAGACACTGGACCAAGACAGAGATCTAGAATGCCTACACATAAATTTCCATGTGCTCAATGTCATCCACAATCTGTATATTAAGATGATTACTGTATATAGCAAAAATAAGTTGCTAACCATTCCTAATATTGAAGTGAGAATTACTAATGTCCTTGTGTCTAGCACTGAAGTGACTACTAATGATTGTTTTGTGACCATTAACTAGTAATGGGATTTCTCATATATTAAAATAATTACTTCATAATCAATGTTTTAATTTCATTGATCATTGCTTACCAATTTCCTTACTCGGCACATAATTATGTGAAGAAAGCACTGAGAGATATGAGAATAAGGAGCTAGAATAAGAAGAAATGAAGGAATGGTTCCAAAGCACTTGGACCATCAGGATTCAAGTGTCACTTTACTATCAAGTCCAAGAGATGGAAATTATGACAAATTTTGGGGGGATAATATACTGAAAAATTTTCCAGGTATAAATAAACAATGTTACATTAAGCACAATTCTTTATTATTTAAAAACTGTTACAGTGACCTTGTATGTAGAGAGAACTATTAAGTTCTATGTAATAATTAAAGGGCCATAAGTAATCCTCAACTATTACACTTTTTTCTATCTATAAATATAAATTAGTAATAAACAAAAGCCACATTATTTGCATCTATTAAAATACAAAACGCAACTGCAAAACAAATGTAAATAGCAAGTCACAATAATGTGGTGTAAAATTAGACACCCAATCCACATCTGAAATAAAGAAGCTATGACATTTCAGTCCATCCTAGACAATTATCAAGTCTTCATAATGGTTCAGGACAGACCGAAATGTCACCACTTAATTTGTTTTTTGATGTGCAGGTTGAGTTGCCAATCAAATTGATATTGGCTACTTCTATATCTGGCAACACCAAGGCCTCTAGTGTTTGATTACAAGTCTATATAATCAACATATAAACCTGCACTTACAAATTATCATCACTTTTAATAAAAAGTGATGATAATAAGGAATTGGAAAACACCTCCTGAAGGGAGTTCAGGAATAGAAGCATCATGAGAAAAATTAAACACCCGCATGTGCCTCACTGATGGACTGCAACACACATGCAGCAGCCACATGTGTCTCACTGATGGACTGCAACACATCTGCAGCAGCCACATGTGCCTCACTGATGGACTGCAACACATCTGTAGCAGCCACATGTACTTCACTGATGAACTGCAACACACCTGCAACAACCACGTGTGCCTCATTGATGGACTGCAACACATCTGCTGCAGCGACATGTGCCTCACTGATTGACTGCAACACATCTGTAGCAACCACATGTGCCTCACTGATGAACTGCAAAACACCTGCAGCAGCCACCTGTGCCTCACTAATGGACTGCAACACACCTGCAACAAACATGTGCCTCACCGATGGACTGCAAAACACCTG